>NW_023270865.1:380747-389706 GCF_011800145.1 Mirounga leonina | reverse complement strand
GGGTCGTGGTGGCGGGGGTCCGGGCCAACGGGCGCGCGGGGCGGGCGGGGCGGGGCCGACGGGCCCGGGGCGGCGGGGGCGCGGGCGCACGCCGGACACCGGGTCGCGCGCGGCCGAGTCGCGGAGGCGCCCGCTGCAGTCGCCGCATCTCCGAGGTAAGCGTCCGCGGGGCTCGGTCCGGGGCGCCGGGCGCAGGACCCCCGCCACCACGACCCGCCGCGCCTGCCACCTGCGCCCGCCGAGCCCCCTCCCGGCTGCGGTCCCCGTGCGTCCGTGCGACCCCGGCCCTGGGCTTCCCGGCGGTGGGCTCTGCGCGCTCGTGCCCCCGGGGGCTGCGTCGGGGGCGTGAGTCTGGGGGCGCAGAGGGCGCGGGCAGCGGCGACCGCGCTGCAGACAGGTGGGCTCATACATGGGCCCCGGTGAGGCGCTGTGGCCTTTCCCGGCGTCAGTGCTTCACGCGACAAAGACGACCCTTGCAGCCCCTTTCCCCGTCGCACGCGCTCCGCGCGCCCAGACCGCACGCCTGGGCCTGTCCAGGTCCAGCTGCGCGGACCCTGTTTGCCGATGCCCAGGCCCGGGATGGCTGCCGCCCGCGAAAGGGCGGGGATCAGGGCTTAGAGGGTGTGAAAGGGAGTCACTGTCCTGCAGCGCGAATTCTGGGAGACCCAGGGCCACACCAAGGGCCGGAATGAGCCTGACGCTTTGGCAGGGACTCCTCGTCGCCCCCTCGGGGTCCCGGTCCCCCCCCCCACCCAACGCACTGTTTGCGTCACCATCCTCACCCCAGGTGAGAGTGTGGGACCTACAGTATGCAAATCCAGAAGCTTCCCGGAGGGGTGTTGTGTTCTCCCATCTAACAGCCGGCTGGCACGACTGATAGATTCTCTCCCGCACACCTCTGGGGAGCAGGGCCCTGCCTCTGAAGGAAGACCCGAGGAGGAGCCTTTATTCTGGGGTTTCAGTTACATAAACGTAGCCCCGAAATGAGGGGGCAAGAAAATCCATTCCTGCTGCCCTGTTCATGGACATTTTGATAGGCGTTTTGCGTCTCTGATCATCAGACGCCTTTTTGGGTTAGCTGGCTATGCTGTCATCCATCTGCGTGTTCATTGGTTAATTCACCTGACATTTACCGCATGCTGGCAGGGTCTCTGGGGGACGCTGGAAACAGGACCCAGCACTCAGCAGGCCTCCCTGCACTCCCCACCGCCAAACTCTCAGGGAGGACCCACCAGGGGTGGGGTGGGGGGTCAGCCCTGGGCTCCTGGGAGGTGATTGGTCAAGGCTGACCTGAGTCCTGAGTGCACTGGGACCCCAGGGGGATGGAGTGGTGGGGAGAGAGAGCTTGGAACAGGCAGGCAGTGGGGGTGGGGCAGTGAGAAGCTGGCTTTGATGGGTGCCTTAAACTGGATTCCATGACCCCGTCTCTGGTACCAGCCGCTGCTCCCATCACATGGTCCAAATCACAGGGCTCCGTGAGGGGTGATGGGGGGAGGGGTGCTGCTGAATTTCCTGGAGTGTTTGCAGAAAGCTGCCGCAAGAGGGTATGTGCGCTCTCCTGGGGAAAGGCTGTACGGCTCTCGTGATTTCCAGACGGCTCCCTGACTCAGGAAGGTGCCGTGATGTAAAATGCCTGTCCACGCGTGCAGAAGAACGGGCTGATGGACATCAGAGGCAGCTGTGTTGGCTGTATTCTTATCTTCCTGGCGTTGTTTGGCTCATCTTCCTGAATGCTTTGAAGTTGCAGTAAATAACTGTTGTAACCATATGCAAGGTTATAAATTCTCATGGTGGAAAACGAGCAAATCACAGGAGAATTTCATAAAGAAATTTAAATCATTCATTACTGCTTGAGATTTACGAGAAGGCTTTTAGCAGCCACACCGTCCTGGGGCGGCAGAGCGCTCCCGGCAGGAGAGGCTGAGAATTAAAAGCTTCCTCTGGGAGAGGCCGCACTGCCTCCGAGCCAGGCCTATTTATAGCTGGTGATGTTGCTGGTGAGGCGGGAGGAGCACGTACAAGATGCCATCTGGGGATCTTGGGACCATGGGGCAAGGGGCCCCGCTGCACCTTGAAGTATCAGGTCTTCCTTGGGCCCCGCCTGACGCCACCGTCTGGACCTGAGGGCCGAGTCCACCTGGGCCACAGTCCCTGGGCAGGATCGACCCACGCTCAGCGCCTGCTGCTGACCAGCAGGTACACTGGGAAGGAGGAGGTGGGGCTGGGACGTGGTCTCCAGCTGCCCCGTGTGTGGGGGGCACAACCCTGGTGTCACAATGCACAGTATGGTCTGTGCTCAGCAGCCCCCTTCAGAGGGGGAGCCCCCACTGCCTCTGAAAGTTAGTGCCCGGAATGGCTTTGATTGGCCCTGGGGGCCTCAGGGAGGGCGCCTCCAGGGACGGCCCCTGGGGAAGGGCAGCTCCCCACAGGAGCCTGGCTGCCGTCTCCAGGTCTCCTCCGACGTGGGAGTCAGTCTGGCCGCAGGCGCCATCCCCACCTCGGGCGAGGGCACACTATGGCGGCTCCCTTGTGAGTTGTAAGTTAACGTCCAAACGCAGGACCTTCTTTGCTGAACAGTCAAGTCTTCCACAGTGTCAGGAAGTGACAGTTTCTGACTCGTCTTCCCCGCCCTCTCCCAGAGCCTGCGCTCCTCTCCTTAGCAGAGGGACCTGCGGGCCTGTCCTCCAAGGAGCACGCCCACGCCGCCACACGTGTCCCAGTGTGTCCCAGTGTGTCCCCAGCGTGTCCCAGCGTGTCCCGTGTCCCAGCATGTCCCCATGTGTTCCAGCATGTCTCCAGCGTGTCCCCGTGTGTCCCAGCATGTCCCCGCATGTCCCCAGCGTGCCTGTGTCTCTAAGTTTCTTAGCATAGTGCAGTGCCCCCTGTGGGCTCTGTGTGACCTCCTGCCCTGAGCCACGTTTCCCCAGATCCCATCCTGTCACACCCGTGTGACCGCCTGCCTACCCAGCACTCGGCAGTTGTTAGGGGAGCAGACGCAGCCTCCACTTCGGAAGCTCTCTCTGCAGTGGGGGGGCCACACAGCGGCCAGCGGCCTCCGGTGACCCCGTGTAGGCCTCACCCGCCCCACCGTCCCATCTGCACCTGGGAGGGGTCAGCCAGGCGGGCAGGTTGTGGGGCGTGGGGTGTGAGTGTGGCCCCTGAGCCGATGTTAACGCAGGTGCCCCTCGAGTCTGACCCTGCGGCCCTGGGTCTCGAGCTGTCCATCAAAAGCCCGTTCACGCCCTCTTACCAGTCCAGGTACGCACGCTGAGCTACAGACTGTGTGTGCTTCGTGGTTCTCGCTGACCCTCAGCCCCGCTCTGGCCCTTTAATGCTGGACAACAGACTGCCCCCAAACCAGGGGGTTAAGACAGGGCCCGTGTTTGCTTTGCTTACAGATCTGCCACCCTGCAGAGCTTGGTGTGGACGGCGGTCTCCGTTCCCTGACCGCGGCTGGGGGGTCTGCTGGCCGGGCAGGACCACCCGAGGCCACCCTTGTGGCCAGCACGAGGCTCCTCTCTGTGCAGGGCCTCTCCAGAAGGTTCACCTGTCCCAAGAGAAGCAGGGAAGCCACATCTCTCCATCGCGTGGCTGTGTCCTGGGGTGCAGGCCGCTAGGGACGTGCCCTGGCTCAAGGCAGGGAGCTTGCGGGTGGGAGATGATTTCTTGGTGCTTCTGAGAACCAGGGGTGCAGTCCCTGTGCCCCGGCCCTACGCCCCTGGGCCGTGGATGTTGCTGCGGCCGGCCCCTGGGGTCGGCGTCTGCCCGCCCCTCGCTGGCCTGCTGTCTGCAGGCGGCAGGGCCTGCCTCCGTGGGGAGACGGCCCCCTCGGCCACCCTGGTTCTGACTCACCGCGGCTTGTCAGCTGCCCCTGCATCCGCCTGCTCTGAGGCCGTGCCTCCCGGAGGCGCCCCCGCAGGAAGTGCCCATGCCAGGCCCTGCCCGTTGCAGGCTCCTTCACAGACTCGGGAGACGAGCCGCCGTTTGCCACGTGTGACAGGTCTCCTCCCTGGCCCCGCGTTTCTCTCTCCTGGTGATGTTTTCTGACGAACGGAAGTCCTTGCTCTCAAGCTGGCGGCCTTCACGAAACACGAACTGTCCTTCAAGGACAGGGGTCCCTGAGTGCAGATCCTTCCCTGTGCCGAGGACGGCCGATGCCCTGGCTCTTCGGCCTTTCCTGCCGCGCTCCGTGAGCACCCGAGGCGGGGTGGAGGCCCGTCTGCGTGCGCGTCGGCTCTTGGCGTCCCGCGGGGGCTTCCTGTCCCTGCGCCGGAGGGGTCATCTTCGTTTCCGGAGCTTTCCATCCAGTCTCGACGCCCACGGAGCCCATCTTGTTCTTGTCTCAAGATCACCGGTGTCCACAGCCCTTCGCCTGGATGCCCAGACATGAATATTGTTGGAATTTGTATCTGGGTCAAATGAAAACTGCGGTTGAATTTAGGGACAGTGGATGTCTTTATTTAGATTCCAACCCCTGTTTATAATGTCATTACTTAGACCTTTGTTTCTTTCAATGACAGAGTTTCCTGTGTCGATGGTCTTGTGCGTCCTTTATGAGAGTTGTGTTTCTTCACAATATTTTAAATGGTTCATTTCTAAATGCTTTTTACCATCTGTCTTTGCTGCCGCATGGAAGTGAGGTAGACCCCCGTGCGCTGACCGTGTGTCCAGAAACATCGCTAAACCCACTCGCCCGATTCTAATAACCGAAGGACTTCCTTCAGTTCTGGTGTGTGCCCGACCCTAGAAACTGCAGATCATGAGGTTTTTCTTCTCTCACCATTTCTACATCTTTATTTCCTTTTCTTGTCTCATTATACTGACATGGTGAATAGAATACTTGCTCCGACTTGAAAAGCTTTCAGTATTTCATTTTAAGTGTGATGACTTTTTTAGTTTTTTGCAGGCAACCCTTTTTCTCATATTAAGGGTTTTGCCCTCTTCTTCCGATTTGCTAAGAATTTGTATGATGAATAGATGCTGAATTCCATCCAAGGCTCTGCCTGCATTTACAAGATGCTGACGCGATATTTACTCTCCGTCAGCACGAGGGACTGCACGGACGGGTCCTCATGTGAGACTAGTCTTGCATTCCCAGCACGGCCCCAACTTGATTGCAAAGTGTTGATCCTTTTTATCTACGAGTGGATTCTGTTGACTAATATTTTGTTCAGGATTTTGAAGAAAAGCTTTAATGTCTGTGGCCAGCTTCGCAGGTCAGCCTGTGCATGTGAGTGGACTCGGGTCTGCACCGGGGTCGGGGCCCATGTGCCGCAGCCCCTCCGGCCGCGGCTGCCTCGCCCCTACGGCAGGGCTGCTCCTCGTGCTGTAAGCCTCCCTCGAATCAACAGGCTTGTGTGCCACACCCCTCCTCCAGCTGCCTCCACCATGCGGCCAGGTCGGGTCTCTGTGTGGGCAGAGCTGCCTCCCTGGGAGCCCATCCTCTGGGGCCCCCGGAATCCGGCCCTGCCTGCCCCCGGGGCTCTCTGTGCCACCACCTGGCTCCTGTCGTCCACGGCTGCTCTGGGCCGGCTGTAACACAGAGACTTATCCTGCCTCAGCTCTGGGGCCAGAAGCCTGGGATCCAGGTGGGCAGGGCCATGCTCCACCCAGAGGACCCAGGGGAGGGTCCGTCCCTCCTCTTCCAGCTCCCAGGGTTCCAGAGGTCCCTGGGCTTGTGGCCCCACCATCATGTGGCCTCGTGTCTATCTCTCCTCTTCCAAGAGCATGTGTCGTTGGATTCAGGGCCCCCCAGGGAGTCCAGACCTCACCTTGAGATCTTTAGCTTCATGACATCTGCAAGCAAGGTCACATTCACAGGCTCTAGGTGCCAGGGTGTGGACACGCCTTTCTCAGGGTCACCGTTCACCCCACTACGCTTGCCCCCCGCATCAGGAGCATACCTGGCATCCAGGTCCCTCAGGCGCTGGCCAGGCAGTGTGCTGGGGGACGGAGGGCTCAGCAGCCAGGAGTGTCCTCACCCAGCCCGTAGGGCATCTCCCGCAGGTTCAACCCACGCGCCAAGATCAGAGTGTAAAGCGTGGGTAGCGTGCGCCCTGTGTCCTCAGCTCCGGCGTGGACTTGTGCCGAGTGCCCTGTTGTGGGAGCATCTTGGGAGAGCTTTTAGAGAAAGCGCGGCCCGGACGGTGAGCCATGGGGATTCGAGTCAATTCTCGTACGGTCTGGGCAGCAGTCTGGGGGCCGCCCTCCCATGCCGCTCTCCTGTCCTTGGTTCTGAGGCCCTCTCTCAGGAACGGGGGTGTGCCGTGGTGCCCCTCCAGCCGTGTCTCCCGGGGGGCTCTCTTTTGGCCCCCACACCCTTCGTTTTCTTAGACCCACATGCAGACATGCTCCGCTCCACACTCCTGGCCACTGGTGTTCTGGGATTCCCTGTGAAACTTGCTGAGGGAAACAGGGGCTCTCCCTGACGTCACGGTGGCCAGAGAATGTCCTGCTATCATGGGGAAGGGGAGGGCTCCCCAGGGGCCCTCGTGGGCCTGAAGGTGCCCTCACCCTGCCATAGCCCCAGCCTTCCTCAGTTTCCCTTACTGGAAAGACAGCTGCCCCACGAGGCTGTCTTTTGAAGAGTGCACAGCCCGTCCTGGGCCCCCATCCTGGCTGCCTGGCCCCCTGTGCTGGGCGCCCCACGGCCTGCTCCCCCTCGCCAGCTGGACAGCAGCTCCCCAGGTCCAAGGCGGGGGCTCCCACAGTGACCTCGCTGTGGTCAGGTCACTGTCCAGGACAGCCAGGACGGGCCCCTGGCCCCGGATGCTGGGCTTGCTGCTCTGAACTCCCGTTTGATCTTCGGACCGGGAGCAGCGGGGGGGGTCGGCTTTGCTCCTCCTCGGGCAGCTCCTTGGGACAGCCACGGCCTGGGGCTCTCCGGGGTGCCCGGCTTCACGGTCTGCCTGGGCCCGTGGCCTGGGGCCCGAGTGTGTCCTGCTCGCACGGCCCCGGCTGGCACCAGACCTTGGGCTGGGACTGTGAGGGGCCGTGCCAGGGGTCTCGGGCCGCTTTCTCTGCAGTGGGATTCCTGCCTGTCCCGGTGTCTCGTGGGAGCCCGCAGCTCAAATGGCCGCTTTGTCCGCCCCTGGAAGGCTCTCACCGCCTGGAACGGCTCTCAGCTGGGACGAGTGGTCATTCATATCGAGTGTCCGAGGCAGCAACGGAGTGGGCAGCCACGTCAGGATAAAAAGTGTGAACAATTGCCAAAGGGCCGTGTTGTGCTCAAGTGCACTGAGAGAGAGAGCTGAGGACGCAGGCGTGGGGATGGTCCCGGGCGCCCCGCGGGGTCTGCGGGCTCCCGGTGGCCTTCGTTCCCCTCCGGGGCAGCCCGAGGGTGAAGCAGCTCTGGACCCTGTCGCCGGGGCCTGGGCGCTGGCGGAGGCCGTGGAGCAGGGAGGCGAGCCACGGGGAGCCTTCTGGAGAGGGCCGTCCCAGGAGCCTGGCGTCCTGCCTCCCACACAGCCTGCCAGGGAAGCCTCAGGGGGCAGGGAGGGACACACTCCTCCCCGTCGGTTCTCTTTCTCTTCCTTCTGCACACTGTTCACAGCCTCTGGGTGCTCACGGAGAGCCTGGCGGCACCCAGTAAGGGGCCGCCCGCAGCCAGGGCCTCCTCTCGGGTGCCCTGTGCTTAGCCGGTCACCAGGCACGCTTCTGTGCCCGTGAGCTCTGAGCCGAGCCAGCTTTATCAGATCCGCGGGAATGCTTGTGTTTCCGGGGCCCTCAAGGTTTCTTGTACATGGGATCTCAGCCAGGACCCCGGGCCTCCCCGGTCCCGTCAGTGGGCCCAGGGATAGTCTGGGGGCTTCAGCACCCACCACTTCCCCTGGACCAGGCCCCGGCGTAAAGATTCGGGGGATGTGGGGGGGTCCCCATGGGAGTGAAGACCAGGGACGCTGAGCAGTAGCCCAGGGAGAGCCCGAGTGACATCCAGAAGCTTCCCTCTGATGCTCCCACCCCCAGGAGCCCTTACCCCCTGCGGGGCCTGTGGTGTCCATTGGAGCCCGGAGCCTGTTCCTTAATGCAGCTCGCAACACAGTGTGTCCCACGCACAGGGTCCCGCACACCCAGAGGGGTGGCACTTTGCCTGTAGCGGACGAGGTTAACCTTCCAGCTGCTGGGGCTGGGGGGCTGCCAGGGAGCGCAGAGCAGCAGAGCTCGGAGGGGGCTCCCACCCAGGCCCACAGGCCTCTGAATCGCCGTCCCCTGGTCGCATCGGGAATTCTCCGGGGAACTGCTCCAAGGACCCCAGCCTGGGTAGAAAGAATGTTTGGCCTCTTCGGGGTTCCTGGCGGAATCCAGGTGCTATGGTTGCAGGATGTTTCCTGGGGAGACTGGCTCTCTTCCGCGCCCACTGTCTCCACGGCCTGGGCTCGTCCCGCCTGCCGACAGCACGAGCCGCTGCGGTGTGACGGGGGCAGGGCTGGCCCGCTTCAAGGATGCGGGCACTGAGTTTCCGGAGGCCTAGAGTTGCAGAGCCAGGATGGAGCCCGGGAATGTGCCCGAGGCCTCGGGGGCCTCGAAGCAGGGCCAGGGGCAGGTAGGCAGGGAGGAGGGCCCCGCATTTCCCCAGAGGGTCCCTGGGAGGCTGGTCGACTGCTGCGCCCACCGCCACATCAGAGGTTCCCAGGGAGGGGGGCAGAGGAGGGCTCATGCAGCGCCCAGGGAGGGTGATGAGAGCCAGCGGTGTATGGCGGGCGCGGGCCAAGGGGGTCCTGGGGGAGTTCTGTGTTTCCCTGTGGCCTGTCCGGGTTCCCAGACACATGCATCCTGCTGGCCCCGACCCGGCCCCAGTCGGCCACCATCCCTGGGCCCCCATCCCGGTGTAAGTGCCGGGTATCCGCAACCTGCTCACACACACACCAGGTCCTGCTCACACATACCAGGCCCTGCTCACACACACACCAGGTCTTGCTCACATACACACCTGGCCCTGCTCACATAACACCTGATCCTG
>NW_023270865.1:329052-380737 GCF_011800145.1 Mirounga leonina | reverse complement strand
GCTCACATAACACCTGATCCTGCTCATATACACACCTGGCCCTGCTCGCATACACACCAGGTCTTGCTCACACACACTAGGCCCTGCTCACACACACACCTGGCCCTGTTCAAACACACACCAGGCTCTGCCCACACACACACCTGGTCCTGCTCACACACACACCTGGCCTTGCTCACATACACACCTGGCCCAGCTCACACACGCACCTGGCCTTGCTCACACACACACCTGGCCCTGCTCAAACACACACCAGGCTTGCCCACACACACACCTGGCCCTGCTCACACACACACCTGGCCCTGCTCACACACACATCTGGCCCTGCTCACACACACACCAGGCCCTGCTCATACACACACCTGGTCCTGCACACACACACCAGGTCCTGCTCACAAACACACCAGGTCTTGCTCACGTACACACCAGGCCCTGCCCACACACATACCTGGCCGTGCTCACACACCCACCTGGCCTTGCTCACATGCATACCTGGCCCTGCTCACATAACATCTGATCCTGCTCATACACACACCCCTGCCCCCGCTCACACACACCAGGCCCTGCTCACACACACACCTGGCCCTGCTCAAACACACACCAGGCTTGCCCACACACACACCTGGCCCTGCTCACACACACCAGGCCCTGCTCACACACACACCTGGCCCTGCTCACACACACACCAGGTCTTGCTCACACACGCACCTGGTCCTGCCCACACACACACCTGGCCCTGCTCACACACACACCTGGCCTTGCTCACACACACACCTGGCCTTGCTCACATACACACCTGATCCTGCTCATATACACACCTGGCCCTGCTCGCATACACACCAGGTCTTGCTCACACACACACCAGGCCCTGCTCACACACACACCTGGCCGCGCACACACACACCTGGCCCTGCTCACACACACACCAGGTCCTGCCCACACACACACCAGGCCCTGCTCACACACACAGACCTGGCCCTGCTCACACACACACCGGGTCCTTCTGCAGGCACATCACTAACAGGGATTTCCAATGCTCCTGGTCAGGGCCCTGTGTGCTGATGTCCACGTGGTGGCTGATAGTGGTTTGTCATGGTCTGTCCTGTGTCACCTTTTCTGTAAGTTTAGCGTCAGGTGGTGGTCAAGGTTTAAGGAGGTTGCCAGGGAAAATCATTCTGAAATGGAACCCAGTTCATTTTGGAAATAGAGTCCGTGGCTTAGTGCTTCTTTGGAGCATAGATGGCTCTGGAGGATTTTAGGGCCAGGGAGAGCCCATGGTGTCTGAGAAACAGGTTTGCCTGGCGGGGGGTGGGGGGTGGGGGTGGGGAATAGTCCCTAAGTCTGGGGGACACGCGGGGGCGGGGGGGGGGGGGGCGGGGCGGTGTCAGGCCTCTCCAGTCCGCAGGGGCCCCTCTGGCTCCTCCTCCCACTGCTCTGTAATTCCAGCCTGGCAGGGCCTCTCCAAGCCCTTCTTTGAAAATGCAAATGCAGTAACACAGTCTGTCCCCACACCTAGTTCTGCTCCTGACCCCTCTGGCTGAGGGCGGAGGGCTCACACAAGCCCCACAGTGCGCCTGCCCTGGTTCCCTTCCCCTCCTGCCCTTCTCCTGCTCTTCTCCAGGCCCCCCCTCCCCTTACTGCTACCCCCACCCTGCTGCCTGGGACCCCTGAGCTGGCCTCTTGTGGGCCTGATGCCGACGATGTGAGGGGCACTTTACAGGTGCCTCCCTTGGCATCTGGCTGCATCTACACACCACGGATCCCAGCTCTGTGCTCACATCCTCCTCCCTCTCCATCCCCCCAAATTCATACACATCCCAGGAAAGCAGGTGGGTGAGACCAAGGAGAGAGACTCCAGGGATTCACAGGGAGTGGGGGTTGTGGGCGTAGGAACTCCTGGGGTTTTCCCCGAGCTGCTGGAAATCCTCCCATTGAGGGAGAGGGCAGGGCATTCGGACTGCCCGGTCTGTGGCCAGCCAGAATGATCCCTGGTCACACCTGGTCGCACCTGGTCCCACCTGATGGGCCTCCACTCCCACTGTATGCTGATTTGGCTCTCCTGGGGTGCAGGGCAGGGGAAAGTCAGGCAGGGGGTATAGGGGTGACGGGGAGGCCCGTTCCTGCGGGGAAGGCCTTCCTGGGTACAGACTGCCGTCCCGGGTTCAGGAGGGCATCCCTGGACAGCTCCGTATTCCTGTCCAGGAGCTGGAGCCCTCAGGTTTTTTAAAACTAATTTTATCATTATTACCTCATTTTAGAAATAGCACACGGATTTATCAAAGGATAGAAAAGAACGCACAAGATGGGAGCCCTCCCACCTCAGCCCCAAGAAGCTCCTGTTTCAGACAAAGAAATGGTGTCAGTGACAACACTGGAGAGGGCTGGCGTCACCCGGCCTTTGTCCCAGGTCCCTGGGAGGGTCCCAGCGGACGGGCATGTGTGTGGGAGCCAGTCTCCTCACGCTGGCCGTGCCCTGTCCACACGGGTCCTGGTTTTCTCACCGGGGGTTGGACTTTTGCGCTACCATGGAGGAGTGGGGGCAGATGGGGCCGCGGGGGGCCCTTGAGAATACTCGGTCCAGTAGCTGCATGGGCTTTGCTGATGGTGGGAGTCTGTGTGATCACCGTCCGCATGGCCACCCCCAGCCCTTGGTGCCAGTGCCAGTCCCTCTGGGCAAGCTGGTGCTGAGAACTCAGGTTTGGAGCGGTGAGGGGCTGGGCGGGGTGGCCCCCGTGAACTGCGGACTCGGGCACATGCTTGCTGTCCTGGGCGCTGCTGTCCGTCCTGGATTCTGCATGTGCCCAGGGGCTTGTCCCCTCTTGCTGAGGCCCCTGAAGCATGGACGGCCACCCACAGCTCCTCTGGGAAGCGGCTTCTGGGGACTCAGCTGCACACCCTTGCGGGGCTTGGGCATCACAGGCTGCTGTCCGGGTCACCAGCTGTGACACAGGGAAGGGGCAGCACAGCCCGTGTGGTCCACAGGGACCCACCCGGCTTGGGGGATCAGGTGCCCCATGAAGGCAGAGACTCATAGACAGGTCAGGGCAGGCTCCACTAAGGTCCCGATGGTGGGGGGGGTCTCTGGGGTGGCCTCCCTTGTTTGTGCAGTCCCCACCCTGGGCATCCCGGGCACTAGGTCAGCACTGAGGTGGCGGCGACCGGTTCTGGGTCCCCCTCCCCATCCTGCGGTGGGTGCCCTAGGAAGCATGTCATTCCAGGGATGACTCAGTGTCATGGTGGCTGGCAGGGGAGTGACAGGAGGGGGCCTAAGCCCCACAGGGGGCCGGGCTGTCATGGAGGGCCTGGACTATTTGGGGACAGCCCTTGACCCAACAACGGGGCAGCCGGCAGGGGCAATGCTGTGTCCAGAGCCCTGTAGAGGCCTCCTGGCTGTGGCTCCGCCCCCTCAGGAGGGCCCCTGCCACGTCCTGGGTGCCCATCCTGCCCTGTGTGCGGCCGGGCAGACGCGTGGTAACTCCTTTCTCCCCTTCCTCCTCCTCTAGCAACATGGCTGACAGCAAGGCCAAGTCTGCCAAGGCTGCCAACAAGACACCCCCCAAGTCCCCGGGGGACCCTGCAAAGGACCGGGCAGCCAAGAGGCTGTCGCTAGAGACAGAAGGGGCCGCTGAGGGGGCGGCTGCCGCGGCCCCGGAGCTCAGCGCCCTGGAGGAGGCCTTCCGGCGGTTCGCGGTGCACGGAGACACCAGGGCCACTGGGAAGGAGATGCACGGCAAGAACTGGTCGAAGCTGTGTAAGGATTGCCAGGTCATCGATGGGAAGAACGTGACCGTCACAGACGTGGACATCGTCTTCAGCAAAATCAAGTAAGTGCCGCCCAGGCCTCGTGCTCAAGACCCCCCCCCCCGCCGCCACGTGGGCTTTGTGGCAAGCGGGCAATGAGGAGGTAGGTGCTCGAGACCCCTCCCTTCTCAGGATAAGATGTAAGATGCCGGGGTGCCCAGGTCGGGGGCACTGCACTGGCCACAGAGCTCCCACCCGCGGGGGCTGCTCGGGGGCTGAGTGTGAGGCAGGGAGGGGCGGGCACCTCGCCCTGGGCTCTGGGGGACGGTCACGCTTGAGCGTGGAGGACAGAGCGTCGGGGTCAGTGTCTCCAGCCGTGGCCTCGGTGACTGTGAGCAGTGTGCGTGTGTGCACGTCCTTCGTCCTGGACACTGGGGAGCACATCAGGCTTCGTTACCCCCCCCATCTCGCTGGGCACCTCCAGCCCTGCAAACTTCATGACCCCACCTGAAAAAAGGAACAGTGCCCCCCAGGCTACCTGGCGTCTGCTGCTTTCCGTCACCTGTCGCAGAAAATAGCTGTCAGCGTATTTCTGGCGCGTGTCCATCTTGGTCCTGTGTCGCGGTCACCACGTGACGCCCCTGCCCTCCCCGTTAACGGCTGGGCTCCTCCGTGCACTCAGCGGTGGATGGCTCCCTCCCTCTGCGTCCCCAGCGGCTGTGACTCCATGTCACCGGACACCAGTGTGTCTCCATCCCAGGGAGGTGTCCCTGACTTCCCAGGCCGACCCGAGGCTGAGGGGACAGCCGTCACCATGGGGCACTGTGGAACCAGCCGCACGTCGGCTCTCCCTCAGAGCTGGGGTGGAGTAGCCCCATGGGCAGCTCCGAAAAGTCAACTCTTAGAACCCAGCAGTGCAGGGCACTCACCAGGCAGAGGGGACTTGGTCTTTCTGGCCCCAGGGGAAGAGGTAGAACCAGTCAGAATTTACAGTCCAAGCAGGGTCCCCAAGGACACCATAGCTGTGGATTGGGGATTCTAGTGAACCCTCCATTCCTGAGACCCAGGGTCAGAGGGGAAGGGAAAGGTGGGGTGTAGGTGGGGGGGTGGTGAAGGCGGGGTGCAGATGGGCAGGAGAAGGGAAAGGTGGGGTGCAGGTAGGGGGAAGAGGAGGTGAAGGTGGGGTACAGGTGGGGGAAGAGGTGAATTGGGGTGCAGCTTTGGGAGGAAATGAAGGTTGGGTGCAGGTTGGGGAGGAGGTGAAGGTGGGGTGCAGGTGCGGGGAGAAGGAGGTAAAGGCGGGTGACAGTTGCGGGGAGGAGAAGCTCTGTGGTCAGCCAGCCTCGGGTATGGGGCCCGAGGTAGAGGCTTCATCACTGAGGGGGGCCAGGCTGAGGCCCCGGGAGCCCAGGGGAAGGTGTTCGGCCGACAGTGCCGCCCTGGCTGTCCCTGCCCCTCCGTCTGCTGACTTGTGCCGTGTCCACGGGGCAGGGCCCATGCAAAGGGCAGGTGGGCTCTCCAGACCTCTGGGGTCCCTCTTCAGCAACCTGGTCTGTGCAGAGGGGAAGCGGTCCCCGAATCTAGACGGCTCTCCAACGGAGGGACCACTCCTCTGATTAGGCGTTCACGTGATGTTGTCTGGGCCCGAGTGTCCAGTCAGTGTGTCCCCCCCCCCACGCCCACCTGTGGAGGCTGAGGACACAGCCATGGAGGGGTGAGTGTGGACAAATCAGCCCCCATCTGTCCCCGGCGGGGCACTCACGTCTCACTGTCCTCCGTGTGTCCTGGGCTTCAGTTTCCATGTGGGGTTCAGCTGTGTGGAGCTTCGCCTCTGGGCTGACCCCTGCCCGTCCCAGCCCTGCTCACAGCCCTGCTGGACCCTGATTTATGCTGTCCCCCCTTCTCACAGATGCCCAGCCCACCTGGAACCCACACACCGGGGACATGGGTTCCTAACCTCTCTTGCCACGCCTCTGGGGCCCCTGCTAGTCCCTCCTCAGCTACAGGCTGCCCCTGGAGATGAAGAGCTGTGTACCGCTCAGCTGGGTCAGCCTGACCCCCAGGGTCACCCCCACAGAGCAGGGGCCACTGGACATGGGAGCTGAGGGTCCAGACCCTGGGAGTCCCTGGTGGGGTGTGGCCTCGTGGTCAAGGACATTCCCAGGAGGGGCGGGGGCCAGGTGGAGGCTGCATCTTGTCCTTCCCCGTGTCTCCGAGTGGGGGGCTTCGGGATCTTTGGGGACCAGGGAGCCCCACGGAGCCTGCCTCTCCCCATCCCCCACAGGGGGCCGGTCTGGCAGGCTGCAGGGACCAGCTCTCTGTGGCCCCACCTGGGGGTCTCCACATTTGCTGTCCCTGTGGCCCCGGGCTTGTGACCAAGGGGTCTGGTATCTGTGGAGCTGCTCTCGGCGGCAGGGACCGGGCTCCGTCCGGCCCGAGTCCTCAGCCGAGCGGCTTCAGAGGCTCGCCGGGGCAGCTGGCCTGCTGTCCTTGCTACAAAATGAGAGCCGGCTCTGTGTGGGCTTCCCCGTGGACGGTCCGGCAGCCCGTGGTGGTGCTGCTGCTGGCCGACCCCGAGGGCCTGACCAGGGCCTGGGGCTGCGCTGGGAGGGGTCTCGCACAGCAGCCAGGACAGGGGAGGAGGGCATCGGCGGGTGGGGCAGAGGGGCTCACACTCCGGGGCGGGGGCGGGGGGCAGCAGGAGCTCCGAAGACGCCCCGCAGGGTCTCCCCACTCCCCTTCCTGGGCGTGTCCTCCAGGCCTTGAGCGCTGGCCTTGGGAAATCCCGTGCATCCAGGAGACACGGACAGGCCCAGGAGCGAGCCGTGTCCATCAGGGAAGGTTCCAGAAGGGTTGGGAAGGAGGCAGGAAGTGGCGCGTCCAGGGGTGGGGTCACCCCACCCTTGGCACTGGCCTGCACGTCGAACTGCCGGGGACAGGTGGTGGCTTTCACTCCTTCCTCCAGGCTGCTGAGGGCAGGCATTTGCACACGTATGCACACACGCGCTCAGAGCCCACACACGTGTGCACCGCTGCGTGCACACGCACTCACAGGTAGAACTCAGGCTCTCCACGCCCTTGGTGGTGGGGAGGTGGCTCGTTCTGAGGACGGGTGCCCTGGACAGGCCCTAAGACCCTGTGTGCGGGCAGCCCACCACCCAGGCAGAGGGCCAGGGGCCTTCTGCCCACCCGCAGGGCGCTGGCGCCGCTCGTGGGAGCACCAGGAGGGGAGCCCCATCTGGTTGCTGCCCCTGTCCGGGGAGGCAGGGCATCAGCTGCTCAGACACTGGGGGCTGAGCCTTGGCCCCTGGCTCCTGGGCGCGGCGGGCTCCCTCCTGCGGGGCGCAGGGCTGTGTGGGACCCCCGGCGTCTCTGCCTCAGCTCATGTAGGGGGGAGCTGTCTGGAGAGTGGGCAGTGGTGGCCCCAGCCCAGCAAGGGGTCACCGAGCTGCGGCGGCCACAGGGGCCCCTGCCGGGGAGCGGGTGCAGGGCCCTGGCCCGGACAGGCTTGCTGGCCACCCTGGAGGGTGCGGCGGGGGGCCCATGCCCTCGTCCCTGAAGGGGAGACCGTGGGGTCCCCAGGGATGGGCTGGAGGCCAGGAGGCCCCAAGGAGCTGTGGGAAGCGTTATGGTTTGGCCCTGTGAGGAGGGTGGTGCTGGGCGGGGATGTGCACGTCCGGGTCCATGGGGTCTCCGGACAGTTTCTCGGCAGCCGCGGCAGAAGCGCCTTCGCGGCGTGGGAGCCGCGGACGTGGGCCCGTCAAGTGGCCGCCTGGTGGAGAGGCGCCCGCTCTGTGTTTGCGGGCGGTTGCCATGGCTGCGCGGGCGGCGGCGCCTGCCGGGGTATCTGCGGGCTTTGTTTAGGGCCTGTTGCCACGGCAGCGCTTGTTTGTTTTGATGTTACTATGTGTTAAATTTCAAACAAATTTCTTGCAGCTCCACACCAGGCCTTGACCGAACGCTATTGTTACCCAGACCAAGGCTTCTGCCCCGCCCCCGGGGAGCAGACAGGGTCGGTCTCAACGATTAGTCAATCCAGACTCGGTGTGCATGGCAGGAATGCCACCCTGACAGACGTGTCCCCACGGCCACGTCCCCTTCCAGCCTGCCTGTGTGCTCGGGGCCAGGCCCGAGGGGGCAGAGCGCGGCGGGGTCTTCGGCCCCCCACACACCTGTTTTCTGGGTGCTGCGTGTCCGCAGACGGGCCACGTTTCCTGCAGCCCGCTGCCGGCGTCTGAACAGGTTAGGAAGCAGCATGCTGGCGGGGCTCCCTGGGGCCTGAGGGCCACCCACCCACCTCTCCCTTCTTGCCGCACCCGCCCCGGCCCCGGCCAGGACACGTGGGAACGGTCTCGGGCAGGGAGCTGGAATAGCAGACCTGGGCCTTCAGCCTGAGCATAGACACTCCCCCGCCGCCCAGCACCCGCAGGAGAGATCCCCCAGGACAGCACGATGGTGGGGTGGGGGTGCCCACAGGAGGGGCGGGGGGAGCTGGGACGTCCCAGAGGTGCCGGCCAGCCGGGTCTGCCCCGGGCTCCTCCCCCCACGCTGGGGGGCATCCAGGGTCAGAGGGGTGTCACAGTGGCCATGTGGCCCAGTCCTTCTCTGTGGGGCTCTCATGGAGCGCCTGCAGTGGGCAGCCTGGCGCCTCTTCGGCCAGGGGTCAAGGCCGCACAGAATAGGAATCGGGGAGTTCCTGGCCCGATGGCTCCTCACCAGGTTGATGTGGGCGCAGGGTCCCGGTGCACGACGGCCTTTTAAGAGGAGGACTTTCCCTAGGGGCGCCTGGGTGGCTCAGTCGGTTAAGCGACTGCCTTCGGCTCAGGTCATGATCCTGGAGTCCCGGGATCGAGTCCCGCATCGGGCTCCCTGCTCGGCAGGGAGTCTGCTTCTCCCTCTGACCCTCTCCCCTCTCATGCTCTCTATCTCATTCTCTCTCTCAAATAAATAAAATCTTTAAAAAAAAAAAAAAAAAAAGAGGAGGACCTTCCCCAAACACCCAGAAATGGTTTCAGTGACCTCAGTGCATCTGTCCCCACAGCCCAGCCCCCGCCGCCACCACCAGGAGGGCAATTAGGAGTGGACGGGGTGGGGGGGCCCCCCAGCCCTGCACAAAGTATGCACGAAGTTAGGGGGACACTAGGGTGGCTTTTTCCTATTGGGGGGAAGTAACTCAGAGTTCGGGCCGCAGCTGCCCCTCCAGGCAGGTCAGGGCCTGCACACACCCCTACAGACCACCAGCATCACGGTGGTCAGAGGCAGTGGGGAGCCCTGGGCAGGAGCGGGGGGGCCCACTGTGCGCCAGGAGGGTCTGACGGCAATCGGTGGTCCTCCTCGAGCACCTGGCCCGGGAGCTGCTCCAGGTCAAATGCACGGCGAAGCTCCCCCAGGGACCCCTCCCACCCCTGCTGGGAATATCCCAGAGGCCCCTTCCCACTGAGCCTCCTCAGGGCCTTAGGTGGATTCCCACTGGTATCCTGGCAGCGAGGCGGCTGCCTGGACAGGTCATCCAGGGCCCTGGCTTTACTGGTCAGGGGCAGCAAGGAGAGCCAGCAGCTTTCTCCCACCCCCAGATGGCAAGTTATCTGTGATGACCCAGCACGCTGGCTGCCACCACTCAGAGAGGTGCCCCTGGGCGTGCCCTCGATCCTGGTTCACGGAGGTGCTGGGGAGGAGGTGGTGGCCCCATGCTCGATCCTACAGCATTTCAACCCAGAGCTCGGGAGCCTTCCTGGTGTTGGCCCGGGTGGCACACACATACATCTGTCTTTGGAGGGCTGCACTGGTCCCCCAGATGCCCCTGATGTCCCTGGGTGACCTCTGGCACTGACAGGGTCCAGCCCCCTGCTCACCCAGAGTTAGGTCTGGAGGCCTGGGCGACACAGAGCTTGGGAAGCAAAGTGAAGCCCCAGCTCACAGGGCCTTGTGTGTGACCAGTGACCCCACTATGACTGGGCTGGCTTTCCAGCAGGGCTGGAGCCGGGAGCAGAGGGGGGTTCATTGTGGGGACACCCTCTAGTTCTGTGAACTCTGGAGAACAGGCTCACTCTGTGTCCAGAGAGCCATGTAATATGATCAGTGTCTCTGGGGAAGAGACAGGCATTGTCATTCTAGAACTTGCTGGGGACAGCTCTCTGTAGCAGGGCGCCGGGTCCCCTGGGGAGAACTCCCTGCTGGGCAGTCATGGTGGGGACAGTTGGGGACACCCAGCCCAGCCAGGTGGAGCGGGCAAGTCAGCCATAGGCCTGCACGTCCACCAGATCTGAATGTGGCCTCTGACCGGAGCCCCTGTCGGCCATCCCCCCACCCCCAGCCCCAGTGACTCACACTGGTGGCGCCTGGTGCCAGTCACCGGGCTGGCCGTCAGGCCTGGCACCCACATGCTACCCGGGCAGGGCGTGAATAGGAGACAGGAGGGCCTTGGATGGCCCAGGACAAACAAACAGGGCCTCGGCCGGGCGGCAGGGCACACGGGGTCCTCCGTGCGGGGCAGCTGCTGTGGGGACCTTGCCGTCCAGCCTGGTTTGCTCGGAGGCTGACTGCTTCGGGAGCAGAACCCAGTGCCCACCGCTGGACCTGAGGAAGCCCTGTGTCGGCCAGGTCCCCAGCCCCTGCTGCGCGGTCATGGCTGGGAACAATGCCTCAGGACGGACGCGGGGCCGTGCCCTTCCTGACCGTGGGCAGCGTGTCCCGTGTCAAGTGCCCGCGAGCCCCCGTGCGTGCTGTCCGGGCCTGCGCTGCTGAAGGACACCTGGCTCCGCAGTTCACGTGGGGCTCCGGCTGGTTTGTCCCGCGTGGAGCCCAGGCGTGGGGGGTGGGAGCTGGAAGTGCCAAACTGCCAGGGTGGACGCCCCGTCGCAGGCCCAGCAGCGGCGTCTGAGCGCCCAGCTGCCCACATCCTCCCAATGCTGATGCGGTCGCCCCGTCAGTCACCGCAGGCCTCACAGGGGTCTCATCTGCGTCTGGCCCACGACATGAGGTGGCTCTTCGCGGGCTCGGTGTTTGCCGCCCACAGTCTCCCTGGACGAAGTGTCTGGGTCAGAGCTTTTGCTCACGGGCTTCATCCTGGGTTTTCTCTGTTGCTGAGTTTGAAGGGTTGTCCTTTTCAGGTATGTATGTGTTTCCTCCCAGTCTCTGGCTTGTCTTGGAATGAAAAGACGTGAGTTTTTAAAATTTGGGTGAATTCCAATGCCTTATTTTTTTCTTTTATGGACTATTATGGTGGTATTTCTAAGAAATCTTTGCCTCACCCAAGGTCACAAAGATTTTCTCTTAGGTATTCTTCCAGAAGTGTACAGTTTTAGGATTTATGATGAGCCCAGGACTAGGAGTTTGTGTGCACGCTGCAAGGCACGGCTCGGAGCTGGGTGGTCAGCGATCTCTCTCTGCTGGACCCCTTTGCTCCTTTGAGGAAGTCCTTGTGTGGGTGTGTCCCTGTGTCCCTGCGGCTCTCAGCCCCTCAGCCCGTTCTTGGCCATTCCAGGCCCTCTGCCTGTGGACGGACGTCTACAGAGCCACCTGCCGGGTAACGTGGGGCCGCCCCACTCAGGATCCCGCGCTCCTAGCGCGTCCCTGCGCCGCAGGCAGCCGCCTCCACAGGACCTCTTGTTGTGAAACACTGACAGCTTGCTGGATGGATGAGCAGGGCAGAGCCAGTCAGAGTGGCAAAAATGGATTTGAGCTAAGACTATACAAGATGCAGAGCCAGTCCAGAACCCTCTGAAATCTTGTGAATGGCCCGCGGCGGGGAATGAACAGGGCTGCACCCGGCCCCCGGTGCCCCTCAGGTGGGCGGCCCTGGCCTGGCCCCAAGTGGCTTCCAGGCAGCGGCAGTGGGGGTCCCAGGAGGCGGGGGGCAGGCCCTGGGCCCACGCTGCTGGGCGTGCTGGGGAGGCGGCCCCCGTCCCTGCATGGTAAGGGGGACGTCGGGCTGTGGCGCTTCCAGGCAGGACTCAGCCTCCCTGGGGTTCAGCCGAAACTCGCTTCTTGCCCTGACTTTCCCTCATGCTCCAAGTGGACGCCACACACACAACCCATTTTAGAGCCAGACAACAGCTTTGTTACAATGTCCAGTTGTTCATAAAGGATGTGGTTCCTTTAAGCTTTTTTCCAAGGCAATTTATATTTGCTGCTGTTGCCCATGGCGACCGACTGTTGGGCATAAACAGTGCACACCAGGGCGGGGGAGGGGCACATTCTGTATTTTAACGTTACACTCGATTTCCACCGTGGGAGAGAGGCAGGGTCCCCCCATGTCAGTGTGTCCCTGGACTGGGGGTCCCCCGATGTCACCGGGTCCCTGGATGGGGGTCCCCCAATATCACCGGGTCCCTGAATGGGGGGTCCCCCGATGTCACCGGGTCCCTGGATAGGGGGTCCCCCGATGTCACCGGATCCATGGATAGGGGGTCCCCCGATGTCACTGGGTCCCTGGGCAGGGGCAGGGGTCCCCTGAGGTCAGCAGGTTCCCGGGGCACTGCTCGGCAGGGCTGTGCCCCGTGGAGGGGAGCGGCCCTGGCCGGCCCTGAGTGCTCTCTCCCTCAGAGGGAAGTCCTGCCGGACCATCACATTCGAGCAGTTCAAGGAGGCACTTGAAGAACTCTCCAAGAAGAGATTCAGAGACAAGAGCAGCGAGGAGGCTGTCCGCGAGGTGCACAGGCTCATCGAGGGCAAGGCCCCCATCATCTCGGGGGTTACGGTGAGCATGGCTGGGAGGGACTCCCTGGGGGAGCACAGCCCACGGGGTCTGGGGTCCGACGGCAGAGGTGTTCATCCCCAGGGGCGGGCTGATGCAGCTGCCCACGGCCTTGGCCCCTGGGGTTCACACGGGCGCGCCCCGCTCTCTCCCCTTGCAGAAAGCCATCTCGTCGCCCACCGTATCTCGGCTCACGGACACGACCAAGTTCACGGGCTCCCACAAGGAACGCTTCGACCCATCAGGCCGGGGCAAGGGGAAGGCAGGCCGTGTGGACCTGGTGGACGAGTCGGGCTACGTGCCAGGCTACAAACACGCAGGCACCTACGACCAGAAGGTGCAGGGGGGCAAGTAGCCAGCCCTGCCAAGGCCTGTCCACCTCACACTTCATTACATTCCTGTGCTCCCCGGTCAGAACTCAAGACTCTGGGGCCCGGGTGGCTGTGGGGGTGACACCCAGGCCTCCTCCTGCCCCGGGGCCAGCGCGCTTCTCTCTGACCCCCAGGTGGGGCCCCTGAACTCACTGACCTTTTGTAACACACCTGCCTCGTCCAGTGCTGGCCGTCAACAAATGGCCTTTTCCAAAGTGTCTCCCGGGACCAGACCACACTAGCCACCTGGCTTACAGGCCAAAGGGCCATTGTACAGGAGCCGGTGGGCCACGGGGGCGAGTGGGACAGACCCCGTCAGAGGTGTGCCGACCTCCTGACCTACAGACCCCTCCCAGGAGCCTCGAGGGCAACGAGCGCTAACTCACTAACAGCAGCACCACGAAAACGAAGTGAGCCCTGAACAGGACACTGTGCAGGTGTGGGGAGGCGGGACACGTGCGCACACGCACACACGCTTGCAAACGCTCACGCACATGCTTGCACACACATGCTCACACACACGCACACACGTACACATGTTGCGGAACCAGAGGCTGGCGAGCAAGGGAGGAAGGTGAGCCAGTGAAAGGCTCCTCCGTGGACCAAAGGAACATGGTTTGAAGTGCAAAGCCCAGGAGTGTCAAAATGGAAACAGGACAGTTCATTTCACTGTGCTTTCCTAAGAAGAAATAAGAAACGTGTTTATTCTTAGAATGGGTCAGGGAAGATTGAGAATACCCTGTTTCTGCCCCTTTCTCTCCTGCCGTCCGTGTCTCCAGGTCAGGACACCCTGCTGGCTGAGGCTTCCCATGCAGGTGCTTTGCTGGCAGGACCGGGCGTCTTCTCCCCGGGGGCTTTGCCCCGCACTTGGGGCCTCAGGGCTGTGGGTCCACGTGGCTGCTCCCTCTTCGCTAGCACACGGCGCAAACCTTGGTGGTTCAGTCTCCACAGTGAGTTCTCCCCAACCTCTGCCAATCCCTGCGAGTGCAGAAAACCACACAACAGCCAGGCCAGTGGAGGGCCGTGAGGCCCGTAGCATTTGCCGGCATTTGGTTTCTCCGTGAGGCTGGACGGGGCAGAGGCCCGGGGCTCCTGTCACGGGGGCCCCACGGGGACATGTCCCTTTGCGTAAGTGCAGCCAAGCCTGGCGAGTGACTGGTGGGGCTATGCGGTCCTGGCACTGGTCCTGGGAAAAGCCCGCGGCAGCCTCAGGAAGACGCCTCCTGGAGCCCGTCCACCCGGCCGCCGCCGTGTGTCCAGCGCAGCTGGCTGAAATCAAGACGAGCACCGTGGCAGCACAGACACCTGCCTTCCTGAACCCAAAGGGCACGATGGTCACCGCTGGAGCTGGGGATGCCCCCCATGCAGAGGAATTTGGGACCCTCGCTCCCATCCAGCACGGCCCCTGTGAAGGGACAGTCTCTCCACCAGGCTCCTCACTCATGGGCTTCCCCTCACAACCCACCCGCGTGGCTGGCGGTGGCCTCGCCAGCAGCTTGCTTCCGAGGATCTGGGACTTGCCGGTGCATTCAAGTGGGGGAAATGATGGACTGCAGGCTTTGAGTCACTTGTAGGACACAGTCTCACCGCTGTCCCCACTTTCTACCTTGGGGATCCTGAGCTGCCTGGCCGGGCCTTCACCCCAGGCGGCGAAGGCAGGAAAATAGAGGACTGAGTGCTGGGGGAGGGAGAAGCAGGCAGGACACGGACCCCCGCCCTCCCCCAGGCTGGACCCTTGTGACGACCCAGAGGCAAGAGGAGAGCGTGGGAAATGCGTCTGAAGGCGACTCTGAACGCAACGTGTGTTTCTCGACAACAAGCAGATCACAAACCAGAAAACTCTGTGTCCAAAGCCAAAGAGTTTTTCCTTAGTGGTCACAGAACAGGCCTCCCCGCCGGACCCTGTGAGGCACCGTGCTGGGGAGCACCAACCACCAGAGGCGCGGGGCTGCTCCTCCTGCCCATTAACAGCTGGGTCCCCACTGTCACGGCTGATGACGAAGTATGGATGCTGGAATCCAGCAGGACCTCGGCCCCCACAGTACGCAGGCCTGGCGGTGAGCAAAGGGATGGGGGTCCCCATGCCACTGCCTGTAGACGGAATGAATGTCCCCCTGGCCCTTCTCAGCCCCCCTCACCCCCAGGAGTCTGTCTCCTGTCCCAGAGCGGGGTCTCCAGGCACAACACCCTGGGAGACTGGGGTCTAAAACATGGGAAACCACACAGCTGCCCCCACCCTGGGACCCTGCCACAGCACCCTCCCCACAGCGGGAGCCCCCGTTTTACACAAGAAACCAGCACCATGGCCTACGGAGCCCAGCGTCTCGACAGGAAACCAACGGCTCACTTCTGACGAACGTTCCCGAATGCGTTCCTGACTCTTCTAACTGCACCTTCCCTTTGGGTTTGAGTGAGAACCAAGCGCACAGAGCTGGCCCCCCTTGGTGGCCACCCCATCCCACAGCACAGAGGTCTGGTTGGCCACACAGGCGCTGTGGTCTCCACCCGTCCCCCTGCCCGTCCTGACCCTGAGGCCTCCTCAGACGGCATCCGCCCCGTCAGAGCCTCCCCTCTATCAGGAAGGAGGGAGAGGTAGCAAAGTCACGAGGCTTCAGCGGTCGCCATTCTGCCGGCTTGAAATCATCTGCTCAGTCCATCCTTGCACACAGAACACGTGCTTGGGCCGCGCTGCGCACACACGCGTAGACGCGCACACACGCATGCTCCTCCGCCAGGGTCTGAGTAGTGAGAACACACAGGCAGGGTGTGTGTCGTTGCCGCATGTTTTTATGCTTCTACTAACCACGGTTCACTAGAAACCCAACGTCTGTCTGTGAATAAACGAAACTGCACAGCATGCAGGAGACAGGACACGTTCCGTCAGGGAGGGCAGGGCTGACGGCGTCTGAGCATCAGGAGGCAACTGGAGGAGGGTGTTCAACGCTGATCACAGCAGAATACTTATTTATTTCTATTTAACAGGATAGGACAGGCAACGAGGCAGTGGTCAGTAACACAGTTAGCTTTACCAAAATGAAGTTCAAATCACGTAAGTTTAGAACGTTGTAGCAAAAGGTATATATTTATACTGGAGTATTTTTACACCTCTAATATCCTCAGTCCTAAGTTTGAGGCAGATGGAAATCGCATCAGGTGCAAGAAGCCGGGTGACAGGGACGCAGAGCCAGCTCGCTGACACCACGTCCCGTCTGTACTGCTCCGTCTCCGCGTCCCCACGGTCGGAGCTCAGCACAGGCCACGGGCGTCCCTCTGACTGCGCGGTGGACAGGGGCTGTGGCAGTGGGCAGAGGCTCGTGCCCCCAGCCCAGGCGGCTTCTGGGAATGGTTTCATAGCCCCCAGCCACCCCGCTGTGCTCAGGCACCGACTGTGGCTGCTTCTGCACCCCATCAAGTGGTGGGGAGGAAGCCCAACATTTTCACCGTCTGGCCCTTGGTGGGGAAGGCGTGTGCTGGCCCTGCCCTGCGGCCCAAGCCACACGACCCCCTGTTGTCACCTGTCCCGTGCAGGCCAGGTTGACAATTCAGCTGTACTGTGAAGTTACCAATAGGCTAGAATGTCCTTAAAACACTGACCCCGAGTAGCTCCCCACCACTGATTTACTACTGAACACTTGGTGGAACTGGGCGGTTCAGGGTGCGGCCCTTGTCCGGGCGTGTGGGAGTGCATGGCCCCAGGTGGGGCTGGGCAGTGGGCACACTGACCTTTGAGATGCTTTCTCCCTTTAGACTCTTGAAAAACCAAACCAAGCCAAACAACAAAGGTAACCCGCACAACTTAAAAGAAACTTGAAAGGGATCGTATACTACTAGTTTGTACTAAGTTTTTTTCAGGAAAGGGAAATAAATTTATATATATATGCAATATATTTTTACACTGTTTTGTTACCATTAGGGAGTTCTGAGTGTATCACTTTATCAGCGTATTGGTAAAGTCGTGTCGGCGTCTTGGGTGTTCTGACTCAGAAAGGCACATCTGCAGGCATCGAAGAGCCGCACTCACCAGGAACGTCTATGGGATCGGGGTGGCCCTCCCCAGACCTGTCAGAGCTGCTGTCAAGGCCTGGCTTGCAAACCTTTAGTGAAACAGCTCATGTCTGTCTGCATATCTCTCCTCCTTTGTTCGCTGTTGTTAACATTGTGTGTCAAATTGGTAAAGTGATAAATAAAGGTGTTGAAATGTGGATCTCTGTTGCCCTCAAGGTGCAGTCACCCACGGGGCCCTGCCATTTAACACAGGCCCAGGGAGGGGTCTACTCCAGCACCGCTGCAGCCCCAGGGAGGGGCCCGGGCCCAGGAGGCTGGACACAGAGTAATTACGCACATCTGCAGCAGCCACAGAGGTAGGTAGGAATGAGGTCCTCCATGAGTTCCGACCTGAAACCCTAGGCCAGTGAAATAGTTCTCAAAAAGGAAGATAAAGGCATTCTAAGACCATAACGGAAATTTCCACCAGTAGACGTTAAAAGAAATTCTAAGTGCAGAAGGAACATGACCACAGATGGAATGTCTGGAGGGAAGTGGCACAAAGAATAAACAGTAAATACAGATAAACAGTGTAAGTAAGTGCTTTCTGTGGAATAAAGATTTCATTGGAACACTGGAAGACCACCCCATGTAAGCCAGAAGGGGTGCCCAGGGAGCTACGTGCTCCTGGGCGCCACTGGGGGAGAGCAGAGGTCCTGACCCGATGGGCACCCGCACGCTGTGATAATGCACCAGAAAGAGCGCATGGCTTCCAGATCCACGGAGGTGAGCATGGTGGAAAAAAAGCAATGTTTTAAAGCCAAATGTGTCCACAATTTCAGCTGAAGATGCAAAGGGACAGAAGCTGCAGTGCAGGAAAGGGAGTGAGGAGAACACGAGAATGAGCAACAGGGACACTGGCCAGGGGGACAGGGCAGCCTCTAGGAAGTGGGGAGGATGCTGGAGCAGGACGCACACCGAGCCTCACCCGCGCCACAGGAACCCTACAGTGGCCCTCGTGTCCCACCTGTGCTGTCCCCGGCTAGGGCCGCCCTGGTGTGTCCCTGGCTCAAGAGCTGAGGCAGAGCCGTCTGTCGCCTGCATCCCTTTCCCTTGAATGGCAAGGTCTTGCCTAATGGACAACTGCCCCGCAAGGACACAGTCCCAAATGCCGAAGCCATTAAAATGCCATGGAAAGACTGTTATACCAAAAATTTGAAAGTTAGGCAATAAGAACAAAATCCTAGAGATAGAGATCTTATGAAAACTCAAGAAGAAATGGAAAGCCTGCACTGTCCTATGACTTAGGTGAGCGACTACTAAGTAGAAAACCCCCAAAACCTCGGTGGCTGGACACAGTGAGATTTCTTTCTTACTCAGATGGAGTCTGGCCAGGGTCAAGGAGGGATCTCCTCCAACAAGAGAGAAACAGGCCTGCTGGTTTGTGATGCCACCGGCAAGGCCACCGAGGGGAGGGAGGCCCCCCCAGTGGCCCGGCAGCTCTTCTCTGTCCGATTCAGACGAGTCACATGGCCCCAGACCAGCTTGGGGGGCGGGGCGCTGGCCAACAGAGGGAGCGGATGGGTGCTCTGGGAGAACAGGCTCTGCTGCACCCTTTAATCATAAATCAAATCGAACCAATGGTCAAGGATCTCCCACAAAGAAAATTTCAGGCACAGCTGACTTCCTTAGCAAGTTCTACTAAACACTCAGGGAAGAGATAATTACAACCTGTCCTAGATTCTCCTAGACAGCAGGGAAGGATGCACAACCGAACTCTTCTCCTGGGGACAGTGTAGTGGCTCAGACCCGCAGGACGACGGCAGCAGAAAGGGAAATCCGCAGGGAGGCAGAACTAGTTACTGCTGCTAGGGCCCACAGCCGCACTGTGCTCACTGTGCCAGGCCAGTCCTCGGACCTGACTGCAATCACCCTGTACTCCTCACAACACCCTGAGCACAGGCTCTACAAATGAGGAAGTGGAGACCCAGAGATTTTAAATAATGGAAAAGTTAGACCCTGAGTGGTGTACCCACAACATAAAATCCTACACAAAATATTAACCAAATCCAACAGTAGGTTTGCAAGGGAAAACTCATCATTACTACATTGCGCTTAACCCAGACGTGTAAGGTTCTTTTTACGTTTGCAAATTACAGTAGTTAACCACACCAGCTGAATAAAGGAGAAAAATCACCCAGTCATCCTAATGGCTGCAGAAAAAAGTGTCTGATAAAATTCATCCATTCACGATAAAAACATCTTAGATTAGCAATAGAAGGAGCTGCTTTCACCTGGTAAAGGCCATGTACAAAAGCACGACAGATCACACACCCTCGAGAACGAGGACACGAAGGTGCTGAGAACACAGACCAACAGACATAACATGCTTCTAACGGCGCGGAGCATCAGTGTAACCACCTCGGGGGCAATCTGAGGTCACCTACAGTGAGGGCAGGAAGAACATGGCTCAGGACTTACATGAGACGTGAATATAACAGGACACAGAAAGTTAATAAGAAAGAACCAAATGGAATTTTAGAACTAAAAACATACGTAATCTCTGAAATTAGAAATCCACTATACATAGAGGCAGATCAGGGCAGTAGGAACGACCCAAACTGAAGCCACGAACAAAAGATGGGGGAAAAGACCCGAGTTTGGGGATGTGTGGGGACTCCACAAGTGGTCTGGCTGAGTGTCACTGGAGTCCCGGGAGGGAGGGAGGCCGGGTCAAGTAACAATTTTGGAGAAATGGTGGCCAAAACTTCTCCATATTTGAAGAAAATGATAAACTCCCAGGTCTAAGCTCAATGAAACCCAAGCAAGAGAAACATAAAGTAATAGCATGGTGATCCTTTCTAATAAGCTTAAAATGGATTAGTGCTAAAATCTTTTAAATAAATAAAAAAATGATCTGACGATGAAAGAAACCCCACCCACACACAAAGCACATTTGGTGTGCCATGTTTTCCTGCTGAGTTACAGAAACCAGCGCTGAAGGACACAGCGACGACCATACAGGGAGGGGACTGAGGATACCACCTCCCGAGGGACAGGCAGGGATCCCTGACCCCCAGCCGCAGAGCCTGACGCACGCGCCGCCACCACCGAGCATGTACTTCTAGGCCTGCCCGCTCTTCTTCCTAAATCAACTAAGTACTGTTTTAAAAAATTACTTTGCTTTACCAAAGAAAGCAAGTATTTGCATAAGATATGAAGCTTCCAAACTAAAAATCTAATATTTTGCCCTGTTATGCTCTAATTTTCAGAAATGCACTGCAAGCAAGAGAGCAGCGGGGGGTGGGGGGGAGTGGATACAGATACTCTCAGTGTGGGGTGTTAGTATCGTGAAACAGTATTTGTAATGTTTCCCCAAACTCTAAGTGTTACTGTTATTCAGTCTAGGAACATATTTGTCCCTGCTCACTTGGTGCATAGCTTGTTTTATAAAAGAATTTAATGAGAAAAATTCAGTTATAATTTATAAAAAGCCACTTTTTAAAACAATCTGTTAGTTTATTAAACAAGGACTGAGTGTCACACAAAATCACTTAGTGATCAGACACCATTCTCTTTTACATCAAGGAAAAAAATACTGCATTTTCTTTATCTCAAGGTATTTTACGAAAAATTAATAATGTTGGTCTCAAAATATATCAATGTTTCTTGTCTCAAAACACGTGAAGGGCTTAGATTAATCCTTTTTTGGGGTAAAATCTCAGTTGTATTTCAGGAAACATGAGCAGCATGCCGGAGTCCGAACGAATAATAATCCTGGTTGCCCGCTCTCTGCAAATACCACACCATGCACATCCTTACTCCCAGACTCACTCAGAGACAGATCAATCCTGTCTTTCTTAGGACGTTTTAGAAAACCAAGCTACAGGCCCTGAATACATTGCAAAACACTTAGGATAGTTACGGACAGAAGACCCAGCTCTTGCCAACAAACACGCTAGGTAGAAAAGAACTCCCACGTTTTACTAGGCTTGGCAAAACAAATACAAATGCGCCAGCCACGGCACCTGGAGGCCAGGTGTGGGTGCACAGGTGGGGGGGGGGGACTAGCAGCCGCCGAGGCTGGCGCTGCTGTGCGGGAACAGGGCCAGCGTCTTCTTGAGCTCCTTATAGCTCCAGTTTAGCTGCTCCACCTCGGCCTTGTGCTGCGCCCGCACCTGGCTCAGCTCCTGCAGGAGATGCTCGTTGGTGCTCACCAGGGAGCTGGAGGAGAGCACAGGAGGGCGACACCTGAGCCCTTCCCAGGTCCAGGCTGCCGCCTCCTGTCCAGCAGCGTCCTCCCTCACCTGGCCAGGCCCGGTCCCCACAGCCAGCGCCCTCCTGCCTCCCATGGGCTCCTGCCGTCCGGCCCTCGCCTCCCGCCGGGGCAGTGCCGGGCCTGACCCGGGCCCTCAGCCGCCCCGCCACTCCAGCCACGGCTGTTTGTCAGAAAACCGTCCTGGTCCGGAAAGCCAGCAAACTACGTCCTAACTCCAGAGACGATCCCCAGTCTGGCGTGTTTCTAGCTCCTGGTCAAATGCAAAGGGGCCCCTTACTGATGCTGACGTAGTGACAGTGTAATTCAGAGTCTTGGTCTCGTGATGCTGTCGGCTACTTCTACCGCGACAAGCACCTTAGGAAGGAATCGCTGCTGTGCTCGTTCACTCGGCCGTCTGCAAACTGCCCTCACCATCTCACTGACATCTCTCATGTGCCCCTCACCTCTCCCGGCCACACCTCACAGTCACACCCTCAGGTCACACCTCACAGAATCCTGCAGCAAGAAGGGACTTGCTTTTCCTTAAGAAAGGGAAGCTCAGGGAAGTTCCAAGTCAATGCAGAGACACACGTGGCCCAGAACCCCACCTACCATGACACTACCGGGCCCCTCTGTGCCCCATGATGTGACCAGGGCTGGCCCTGCTCCACCCACGCCTCCCGAACAAGCACCTGTGGCTCTCCTGCAACATCTGGGTGAGCTCCTGGATCTTGTCATAGTGCTCCAGATGCTGCTTTAATTCCACAATCTCACCAGAGAGCCTCTTCACACTGGTTTGAAGTCCTGAAAGAGAAAAACCATAACATCATTGAGTGAAATTCACCCACAGGTTTTAAAAACTACAACAGTTCAAGAGTTTAAGCTGGATCAGGGATACGAGAAAAACAATATAGTTTGGAAAAGGTCCATTTGTGTTAGCCAAAGATAGCCTCGGGCCTCTGCCCTCCAGATACCTGAGGAACAAGTCTCCGCATGGAGGGCAGAGTAGGGACAGAGGTGGGTGTGGCACCAGCCGGAGGCTCCTGCCACTCACTGGACCTGCTGCTGGCAGGGAAGGGCGTTCAACGCCTCTCTTCCACCAGGCAGTGGGCTCTGCCTGAGGGGAGGGCCTGCAGCTTTGGGGACAAGCGACAAGACATGTCTCTGCTGTGTCCTCTGGTCCCATGTCCATCAGTGACACAGCGTGTCTGGATTCCATCCACACGACTCCTGTCTCTGGGTTTCCAACTCGACAGGGAAAGAAATACATCATTTATTGGCTCTGAAACCCAAAACCAGGACCCAAATAAATCCACATAAAACTACACAATACGAGAGACAACAGGAGAGCCAGAGTGGGAGGTGCGGGCAGAGGGACGGCAAGGACACGGACAGCAGGCTCCAAGAGCAGAGGCAGAGGGCCCTAAAAGCGCTACGATGAGGCCACACTACTCAGCATCTGTACCCCCTATGCCGCCACTGCAGGGCTGGCGAAGGGGATTCTGTGAAGAGGGCAGTGATGGCATGGTTTCGGCATCCTCCAGAACCCCCCCAGTCCAACAGCAAGAGTGACTAGATGACAAAACCAGAGCCCCGCAGACAACATTACAGCCCCTAGGGGTGTGGAAGCCTCGAGACCCAGACACGAGAGAGCCACAAGCCCTGCGTAGTAGCCACCTCTGTGGGAGGGAAGCAGTGGTCAGCAGCCGGGCAGCCACTAGGTGTCCCCCATTTTCACAGGAAGCCCCTGCTGGGCAACTAAGGACCCATGGCTGACACAAGAGAGGCTCAGCCTCCTCCATGAGGTCAGACCAGGGGGCCCCTGGGAGGTCTGAAGGGACTGCAGCAACCCTGGCCCCTTGAGGCTGACCTGTCCAGCCCCCGCCCCCAGAAGAGGGTTGTACTACAGAGGCCTGTTTGTGAGGGCCCCGCTCGGGCAGGACAGGACACCAGAGAGAAGTGGGGGAGTGAACAGGGCCTGGGTGGGAAGTTCGGAGCACTGCCTGACCCGCCCCGGAAATGTGGAGGACGAATTCCACGTGCAGGTGAACAGCACAGGAGTGCTGAGGGCAGACCCCACACAAAGGTGCTGCCCTCGGACATCAGAAGCCACACCCAGGACATCAAAACCAGGACCAAATATTTCAGAATGAGCTAAAGATCAAAAAGAAATGATACAAGAAATGGAGGAACGAGTCAGACCTGAGAATGTCAGAGAGGAGGTGGCCAAACTCAGGCCCGAGCTCGCGGCAGAGGAAAGCTTCACGGGAAATGAAGGCTGAGCAAGAAGGAGCCCAAAAGCAAGTGAAGAGGATGATGACATCTCAAGACGCAGGTGAAAAGGGGAAAAGTTTTTTACATGGAAGTTAAAGAAAAGACTACCAAGAACTCAGTGCTTAACAAAACAACCCAATAAACACAACGGAAGAGACCTGAGCAGGTCGTGTCACAAAGACGACCGACCAGGGTGACGGTCTCTGTGGCTGTGCTCCCGCGGCCAAGCCCACCGGGAGTGCGTGGAGAGACCTGCTCTGAGGCCCTTTATGAACAGTTTTCAGACCCCTGGGAGGTAAGACCCACACGACACTCGGCGGGCCAGTCCTCAGGGGAGTTAAAGCCTCCAAGGGACCTTGCAGTTCACACCCAGACGAAGCTCACAGAAGACATACACCACCACCAGCTCCTCACTCAAAACCCTGGAATCTGAGATACCAAGTGCACCCTGGTAAAAACGTCAAAACAGAAGTAAAGACAGTGAAGAGAGGGAGATGAAAGCGAGCCGGACCTGGAAGAAACAGTGACAACAGAGACAAAGCACTGGCCTGCTCCGGAGAGCCGACGCAGCAGAGATGTGGCCATCTGCATGCTCCGAGAGGCAGGTGGGGTGCCCCACGTCCGCCGTGCCACCACCAGCATGGCCGACCCCAGAGGCTCTGGGGAACCTCTGCTGGGAGCCTGCGGGAGCGGCTCTCATGAGCCACGATGACGTCACAGCCCTTTACAGCGTGTACTGGACCTGAATTCTGAATCCTGTAACTTAGAATGAAGTCTACAAACAAGGGTTTGAAAACTCACACGTCACCAAATAACTCACCAGTGATCTGCACATTTAACGTAGCTGCAGTGTCTGCATTTTTTGCTTCTTTTTTCATGCTGAACAAAAGAGCCTTTAAGCTACTATTCTCCTCCAAAGATTTGTCTAAATGTTGCCTCAAGTCATCCTACAGACACAGAACAACACACTTAAAACAGATGAGTCAAATTCAGTAAAATGTATATACAAAATTAAGCGAAATCTCTCGAGATCACCAGACATCAGTTCTCCTTTATGTATCATAACCGAGAAATCACAACGTGAACAAGAGAAATCAGTTGCCCCCGGCTGAGTAGCACAGTGTCCTGACAGACAAAGGGGCGGCACAGGTCACATGGGGTCACACTGTGTGCCCAGCGTCCCTGTTGAGGGAGATGTGCTGGCTGCTGGAGACCTGCCTCCTACAGGAAGGCCCCGTGGTCACCACAGCCTGGCTGCCCATCCCTTCTCAAGGAGCAGGAACAAGAGCCGGGCAGCATGCCAGCCCCACGTGGTCCTTCTAGGCTCACTTCTTGGGCAAAAGCACAGGCAGATCCCAGGGCTTTGTGCTCCCCGAGGCAGGCCCCTCCCTGCAGGAGCCCCATCCTGTTCTTGTCCTCAGTGTGTAAGCACATGGGCTTATACCTGCCATCCCCATCACAGGCGGGAGCTGCAGACAAAGTAGGCTCCTGTTCCACCCTCCAAGATGGCGGCAAAACCCAGCACGCCATGAGACATTGAAGGGGAGGGAAGGGCACGGAGACCACTGTGAAAGCTGGTGGCACCTGGGCCATTAAAGCCACGGCTGGGGCGCCTGGGTGGCTCAGTTGGTTAAGCGACTGCCTTCGGCTCAGGTCATGATCCTGGAGTCCCGGGATCGAGTCCCGCATCGGGCTCCCTGCTCAGCGGGGAGTCTGCTTCTCCCTCTGACCCTCCTCCCTCTCGTGCTCTCTGTCTCTCATTCTCTCTCTCAAATAAATAAATAAAATCTTTAAAAAAAAAAAAAAAAAAGCCACGGCTGCCCAGAGCAGGGGGCCTCCCTGCCTGCATAGAAACCAGCAGGCGCATCCCCACTAGGGGAGTGAGCATCTCAGTCTCAAGGTGACAGGGGCCCTTGCTTTCAGGAAACTGCTAGTTCATTCTCCCTGCTGACAGCCCACCCAGTGCACCGACCCCTCTGTGTGCACACACACTCTAGGCAGTGCAGAAACTGCTGCATGGCGAGCTGAGCCTGACGGTCTGTCTCCCCAAAACGTGGTGAGTTCCGAGAGGGCAGGGGCTGGGCCCCGGTCCTGATGAAGGTCTCAGCGGAGGCTGGAGCAGGAGCAGTGGACCGATCACGCGCCAACGTGCACGGCACCGCTGCTGGGAGCCACGCTGCAAAGGCTTGGGAGCAGGGCCTCTGCTAAGGCCAGTTTCCTGGGCATCAGGACCTGAGGAGACACGACCGTAGAACCGGCGTCTTCACAACGGGGAGGAAAGCAGGATCGGCAATGGACCCTTCAGAAACAAGGGACTCCTTCTGTGAGAAGTAGCTCCTGACGGCGTCACTGGAGTGGATCTCAGAAGGGCACTGAGCAGGGCTCTGGGGCAGCCCGAGGGTTCTGGATCACTCATCCAGGCAGGGCCTGTAGGACAGGGTCAGTCAGCCCGTCGTCAGAGGCGAAGGAGCGACACCTCTGCGCACGCCTTCCATGTCAGACTGCATCACTCAGAGACACCTGGGGCCTGTCTGCCTGGATTCCACTGGTCCCAAACTCAGCAGCGTAGGGAAACGGGGGGTAACCCACACATCTGCACCAAACCCCAAAGCCGTGGTCCTCTGTTTTCATGGTTAACAGGCCATGCTGTGTCCCATGGGGTCAACACTGTCCCACAAAAATGACGTTCTGCACAGTGATTATGGTGCAGGCTCACGGGGCTCCAACTCTTTCCGGATGTACCCACCACTTGTGTGCATGCATGTCTATGGTGTATCTCAAGACCAGAAGAGGCTGCCAATATCATTTCATTATTTTTATTTTTCATCTTTTTCTGTAAAAGCAAAGCTTTGCAGGGCATCTCTGAGATGGCAGGTTCTCATAAAATACGATCTCAGATGGTCCAGAGATCCGTCTTGCAGCAATCCTGTGGCTACTCGCATTCCCACCTTACAAATAACACGGCCGATAGAGAGGCTGGGGCAGGCAGCTCCCGAGATGGCCCAAGGGTGCTCCTGCCGTCACGTGGTGTCCTCCCCTCACGTGGGTGGGCCTGCTGACTGGATCCTAACATACCATGCACAAGCAATGACACGTCCCTCTCAAGAGCAGGGAACGAAGGACGGCCTTCTACTCGGGCACTCTCTGGCTCTGACCAGCAGCTGGCAGCCTAAAGAGAGGCCCACATGCGCAGAGCCAAGCCTGCCTGCGTGCGAGGGGATGCCCACCTCCATCAAGCCTCCAAAGGGGACCAGGGCCCCCTCGGCAACATGACAGCAAGACCCTGAGTCAGATGCACAGCTCAGCTGCACTGGGACTCCCGACCCACACAAGCTGTGGGTATACGTGCTGCTGGTGAAGGGGCTGCACTCCGGGGTAACGTGCTGGACAGCACACGCACATGCACCCCGAGGCTTACATGGCTTGCTCAGACCGAGCCGAATGCGATGTCCCAGCCCATGGGACACAGCAGTCAGTACTGACTTTTTAAAAGAGGAGCCCCTGAACAGATTCCACACACTAAAACTCAACCATGATGATCAGCAAGGTAAACAAAACTTCCACTGGCTGAAGGCACGACAGACACCGTAAAGGAAAGCGGTTATGGATGAGGTGAGCGCCGGATGGCGTGCAGACACAGTGAACCTCAGCACAGTCAAGCGGATGGACGTCCCTTCTCGCACAGAGCGAGCGTTCTCTCTTGGTGAGGAGAACGAAGCTACTTTCACAGCAAACTCGCAGACCCACTACAGCATGGGCAGCTATGGTTCCTGGACCTAGTCCGTCCTCCACAGCCACGGCATGGCCCCCTTACCAACACCTCCCCGCCCCTGGCAACCACTTTCTCCCAACCCACAGGCTGCCTTTTCATTTAGGTTGCGGCTTCCACTGCTGTGCAGAAACTTCTTAGTTTGATGTCGTCCCACTTGGTTCAAACATTTTTGCTTTTGTTACCTGCACTTTTGGTGTCAAATTAAAAAAATCATCACCAAGACTCTATCAAGGAGGATTTTCTGTTTTTTTTCTAGAAGTTCTACAGTTTCAAGTCTTAACATTCAAAAATCTTTAATCCATTTTGAGTTGACTTCTATGTATGGTGTTAAGGGTCCGGTCTTCCCAGCATCTTTATCAAAGAGACTGTCCTTTCCTCATTGTGCATTCTTGGTACACAATGGCCATTTATGTGTGGGGTTATTTCTGGGGTCTCTATTCTGTTCCATTGATCTATATATCTGTTTTTATGTCAATACCATACTGTTTGATTACTATAGCTTCCTTCATAATAGAATTTGAAATCAGGGAGTGTGATGCCTCCAACTTTGTTTTTTTTCCAAGACAGGTTTGGCTATTGGGGATCTTTCATGAAACCAGAAAAAGGAGAATACAAATTTTAAGAAAAATAGTTATACAAATTTTACAATTTTTTAAAATTTCTGTGAAAAATGCCATTGGAATCTTTACAGGGATTGCACTGAATCTGTAGACTGCCTTCAGGAGTGTGGCCTTTGAACACCATTAATTTTCCAATGAACATGGGATACCCTTCCATTCATGTCTCTGATTTCTTTCACCCACGTCTTACAGTTCTCAGTGTTCAAATCTTTAACCTCTTTAGTTAAATGTATTACTAAGTATTTTATTCTTTCTGATGCTATCATAAATGGGATTGTTTCCTCTCCAGATAAACTGTTGGTGTAAAAAAACACAACTGATTTCTATTATGGTGATTTGTGTCCTGCAACTTCACTGAATTTATCAGTTCTAATGCATTTTTGTTGTTGTTGTTGTTGTTGTTGTTGTGAGTCTTTAAGATTGTTTCACACATGCAATGCTGTCCTCTGCAAACAGATGATCTTATTTCTTCCTTTCCGACCTGGATGTCTCCTTTTCCTGCGTGCTCTTGCTACCATTCCCAGTGCTGCGCTGAGCAGACCTCACAGGACTGCATGTCTGTGTCTGCTCGTGGCTCCTGGCTCAGAAAGCAAGGTTTGGTTTTCTTCCACCGATCACATGTCAGCTGTGGCCTTGTCCTAAGTGGCTAAACTTTAGGGTGTTGAGGAAACTTTCCTATTTACCTATTTTGTTGACTTTTTATGATGGATAGAGTGTTGAGTTTTGTCAAATGCTTTTCTCCATCTATTGAGATGATTGTGTGGGTTTGATCTTTCAGTCTGTTTATGTGGTGTATTAATTAGCATTTGTTGAACCGACCTTGCATTCCAGGGGGAAATCCCACTTGGTGATAGTGTATACTTTTTTGGATGTGTTCTTAAATTTGATTTCCTAGTATTTTATTGTGAATTTTTAAATTATGTTCACCAGAGAAATAAGCCTCTAGTTTTCTTGTGGTGTTTTTGCTTTTCTGCTATCAGGGTGATGCTGGCTTCATAAATGGTATGGAAGTGTTCCCTCTACGTCTATTTTCCGGAAGAGTTTAGGAGTACTAAATCTTCCTTGAATGTGCAGTAGCATTAAGCCATGAAGCCACCTGGTTCTGGGCTTTTCTTTGTTGGGAGGTTTTTGATTATTGCTCAATTTCCTTATTAGTTATTGGTCTGTTCAGGCTTTATTTCTGAGAGAGAGGGAGAAAGGGGGGGCGGGGTGCACACACATGAGCAGTGGGAAGGAGCAGAGGGAGAGGGAGAATCCCAAGCAGACTCCATGCCCAGAATGGAGCCCAACATGGGGCTTGATCTCATGACCCTGAGGTCATGACCTGAGCTGAAATCAAGAGTTGGACACTTAACCAACTGAGCCACCCAAGTGTGCCCTTTATTTCTTCTTGATACGGTCTTGGCAGGATGTATGCTTCTAGGAATTTACCCATTTCTTCAAGGTTGTCCAGTGTGGTCACTTATAAGCATTTGTAACACTCCCTTATGATCTTTTTCATTTCTGAGGCATCCACTGCGATGTCTCCTCTTTCATTTGTGATTTTGAGTCTTCTCTTTTTTTCTTAGTCTAACTAAGGGTTTGTGGATTTTGTATATTTTTTTCAAAAACCCAACTCAGTTTTGGGTTTTTTTTTTCCCCCATTATTTTTCTAATTCTCTATTTGATTTATGTCTGCTCTGATGTTTACAACTTCCTTCCTACCTCCTGCTAACTTTGGGTTTGGCTGGCTCTTCTTTTTCTAGTTCCCTGAGGTGTAAAATTAGTTGTTTGAGATCGTTCTGTTTTTTTAACATAGGCATTTACATGTAATGGTTTTATCGTGAGGTTAGGAAGGAGGAGGACAGCCTTGCCCAGCCAGGAGTCTTGGCTCAGGGGCCGGGTCCAAGCTGTGCTGGTTCTGGCTGCCCTTGGGCACCACCTGGTGGAGGAAGTCCCTCCGGGCCAATAGCACATCATGGGCCTCCGCTGGCTGGTGCAGGCAGGACAGCAGCAGGGACCCCAGGATCACCCAGCTGACTGGAGCCTCTCTCACCAGTGGTCTAGGCAGCCTGGGCCAGCGAGCACTGGGGCCACAAAAAGTCCACCTCAAGCCGAACTTCATCTGTGCTCTCTCCCCCACTCAGCCTCTCACAGAAGAGACAACAGCATTCCCCCTCTCTGTGAAGTCAAAACCACGCCCCTATCCCACGTGTGCACAAACAGAAATAACACGAAGGCATGCTCACCATCTCCTTCCGCACATCGCTGAGTTCCGACACCGCCTCACTCATCTTCACACGGTACTGCTGCTGCTGTTCAGCAAGGTGCTTCTGCAGAGATTTATTTTCCAGAGTAAGGTAGCTAATTTCTTCACTCACACTTGTTGAACTATCCTGAGTTGCTGTAAATTCTTGCACAGAGGACAAAATATGTCTTGCCTGAGCTAGGGGTCAAAACCAAGTATTATTACGGCATTTATGTTAAAAGGATGAAGTACAAACAAAATTTGTTCATATATTTTGCGTACACAAACTACATGCCTCAAAAAACACTGACCAGCACGGAGACTGGCAAAAGGACAGGCACAGCACTGAAATCACCTCACTCAGGTTTCTGTACATCCATCCAACCAAGGATAGAAGGTGGACAGACAGGAAAATAGTTTTATTCTAGAGCAAAGGTGTCTCTGAAGAGAAGGCCATGACGGGACAGTTTGGCTGGATGACCTAGTGGCCGGCCGCGCTCTCTTCCACGGCACTGCCAGCTCCTGCTCTTGGCCTGGACCCCAAACAGTCTGGTAGCTCCGCAACTGGGAGCAGGAGGCTAAGATTTACGGGATCAGGATCCAGGGGCTACAGCTGCAGGGCCACAACACTGAGCAAACAGCTCAGCTCTGGGCAGCCCACGGTCTGCAGGAAGGAAGGACCAGCGAGCTCCTGCTCCCACGACACTGAAGGCTGACCCCTGGAAGGATACACGGTGTGCTCCTGCACCCGGGCTCGGGCAGAAGCAAAGCCACATCCTCCCTGGGGAGGGACCACCCTCCTGGGCCTCATTCCCAGTGAAAACTCAGCAAATCCAGGGCCCTGGACATGATCACATGTTCAGAGGGTGTGAAGGAGATCGTGGCAGCTCTGCCATCTTTCCAGACCTTCCCATAAAACAGAGCAACAGGAATCAAACATCTGTCAACAGCATCTCCACCAAAACCAGGTGACCAGGCATCTCCATAATGCCAGAGTGCCAGCAGGTGGGAAAACCAACAGCCACAGGCCTGCATGACGCCCCTCATGTCTCACACCCCACCTCACACCAGCTGCTTTGCAGAAGGCCACCAGGATGCTCCATGCAGTGCAGTGGGGACGGTGACGGCCAATGGGGCGGAGCCAGCGAAGTGCAGGACCCAGACAGAACTCAGCAGCAGAACAGCACGTGCAAATGGAATGCTGCCTGGAGGGTGGCCCCAGTGCGGGTCTAAGTGGCCATCCTTCCTGACTCACCGCAGAACACCTCGTTGCTGTGCAGGGACTTGCAGCCGCTCCAGTACCGGTCCACCAGGTCGAGGAGCGCCTCCAGAAGCACCACCTGCAGCTCAGCCTTCCTCACAGGCGACACAGCCGCGTACAGCGTGGGAGCTACCTGCAATGGAGACAGGCGGTGACACGGAGACTGGGAGTCACTGCCTGATGCGGAGCCTCTGACACAGGCCTACGTGGCACCCTCTGCGCATCATGCTGATGCCCTTGTCCATCCAGATTCCACAAGGCTCAGGGGTGGCACAAGCATGGGTGACATCCCTGTACCCGGGGGAACAGCTGAAGGATGCACGAGAAGGCGTCACACCAAGTGGGACAGTCATGAAACTCGCATCACAGTTTCAGCTCTAAGGCTGTGGCACCTCCCACAGTGGCCCATCCTGGGCCCTCCTGAGCCAGTCCACAAGGACTCCTGGAGGCTGGAGACCCGTCAGAGCCAGTCTTGGCCTGAATGGTCACTGGTACCCAGAAAGCCCTGAACGTAATGAAGTCACACGCTGGACCAGGTGGTGGACGGGCCAGGACGACATGGGCCAAAGGGCTGCCAGGCAGACCAGCAGGGCCCTACCCGGGGCCCTACCGAGGGCCCGCCACACCAGAGCTACGTCAGCATGCACATCAGCGTCGTGCTCTTTCCCTCCTTTCAGAAATTCCCAGTTTTAAAAAACTATCAAAGAAAGGGGGATGGCCTCTGCTCTCCTGCCCACTTTCCAAGCGTCGGGATTTGGCGAGGGAGGGCGCAGAAGCCCACACCTGTCTCCGGGCCGATCAGCAGAGCTGGGACATGGGCTAGTCCCAGGTCCCCAGGAAGCAGCTCCAAGCAGGAGGCGGGGGAGAGCCCCGCTTAGTGCTCTGCAGTTAGCTAACCTCCAGAGGACTTTTCTACTAAGGAACTTCTGAAGAGCCAGAGACCCTGGAACGAGGCAAGGCAGGTAAAGCCACTTCAGCGGGGACAGCTCCTCACCTCCTGTCACCACCGCCCACCCCAGGCTCCCCAGGAGCAGGCCCAGCAAGCGAGCACCACTCTGCCCAAGGTCACAGTGTGCGTGGGGCAGCATGAAAACACTAAGGCCTGGCTGCTCGCCCCAACAAGCTAAGGCTGAGGGCATCCGAGTGAGCACCTGGTACCAACACCTCCATCAGAAGCTGTATCTGGACACTTGTCCTCAGGCACAGGTGACAGAGCCAGGGTCCTCAGTGCGCTCACTCCAGCTTCTGCCTCCCCCCTGAGGAGCAATGGGCAGTGCCCACTGCAAGAGGATGATCACCATGAGGCCACAGCCCCAAGCTGAGGCAGCCTCCCCTCCTGCCAAGTCCCAGCCCCACAGCGAGGATACGAGTTCTCCGGGCGAGGCTCTGCACCCAGCGATGTCCATCCTTGGTGAGGGAAGCCAGGCCTCCAGGGCACAGGAAAGGCCCAGGCACGTTCCTATCTCAAACATATCCTCATTTTTCTTCTTTCCCTCAATCCAGACAGTGAGAGATTGACCATACAAACAGACAATGACCAGACCCTCTATAAAAGCAGCCTTCTGACCCACAACCCACAGCAACCAGCCAGGAGGTCAAACCATGACCCCTGTAACAATTGGTCCCGTAGCCAGAACTTGATCAGTTAAGTGACAGCTGCCCTAATTTTTCTCCCTGTTTGCAACTCAGGACCGACCACAGGAAGCAAAATCACTCCCCTAACCAACCACATGGGAGGCCAGTGACTCATGTCTGCCAAACCAGCGATGGGGCGGGGCCCCTTGCCACAGCCTGCTCTGCCTGTGCCCGCCCGAGCTCTGCCCCAATTCCCACCACTGTGCCTCCACCTCTAACAAAGCCAGAGACAAAGGCAACAGAGTCATCACCCATGTGGCTCTGGGTCACTCAGAGGATGGGAGGACTCTCAGTCCCTACCCAAGATGAGGCCTTTGGAAAACCACAGGATGTGTGTGCAGGACACCCTCACAACAGGACCCCTGATGGCTCCCCGGCCAAGGTGATGGGTTCCAGCTCCGAGACAAGCATGGCACGGCTGTGCCTGTGCCTACACTCTTGCCTCAAAGCGCGGAGCGTGGCAGGAAGGGGCGTGGAGCCCGGGAGCACACTTCCGACAGACAAAAGGGTGCGAGTGCTGCGGAGGAACCCGGGTAGAAGCTTCTCCAGCTGGGGGCCGGCGAGCACAGGGGTGGGAGAGGGAGCTCAGCAGCACTCAGCAGCGCCCTGCCTCACCACCCAGTCCTGCTCGGCTCTCCCACTCACCTCTCCGGTGCCACTCCTGCTGTGGGGCCCCTCCTCCTCAGGCTCCGACGCCTCAGAGCGAGACAGGGTCCTTTCGCTCCTGCCCTCTGAGCCACTCTCCCTGCTCAGAGTCTCCTCGGGGCTCAAGGATACGTTGGGCCTCTCCAGGCGTCTCAGACACTCCTGGTCTGCAGGTGCCTGGAATCTCCCGCCAGGCATTCTTCGCTTCCTGTACTTTTCAGGAGCAGGCAATGGATTTAACACCCTTTGTGCTGACAAGCTTGACTTCTGAGAAAGGGCCGAGTCCTCAATGTCTGTGGAATCTGTAAGGGAGGGCGGAACACAGCCCTCAGCAGACCAAGTTCTTCGGCCGCAGTGACCAATACTGGCATTTAAAAAGGTGTGCACGCACGCGCGTGTGTGCCCAAGTGTGTGCGTGCATACGTGCGCACACACACGGAAAATCCACCCCGAAGCGGTAAAACTGAGCTGATACCCTTCACAAACGAATCAACCAATTCCCGTATCCTTGACAAAATCACGTACAACAAAGAGAAGTGAGTAAAAACCGAGAATTTGGGAATTACAAAGGATTATAGGAGATTGTAAGGGACTGTAAGCAGGAGACTGCTTACCTGGGTGTGGGGTAAAGCGCACGTGCTGTCCACACTGTGGGGGCAGCTCCCCACAGTACTGGTTCTGAAGCCTCTTTTCTGGACCGCACCCTCGAGAGCTGCCTTTCCTCTTCTCATGGCCCTTCCTTATGGAATCCCCACACTGGTGCTGCACTGACTGAGGACTCAACAGATGTCTGGATTCTGTTTTATTAAAAAATATTTTAGAAAGTTTTATTTCATCAGAAATTCCATCTTAACCTTCTGATAGTGAGTGACAGCTATCAAGGACATGACTAAGTAAGAAAAAGGAGACTGTGCAGGCTGACTCACACCAGCCACGGCTGCAGACGGCGCTGCGCGCAGGCCCAGCCCCGCCGGCTTCACGCTGACTGCGCAGGAGGAGGACGGCACGGGGCTGGCATAGACCCGACAAGCGACAAAACACCATCCGGAATCCAGAGAGAGACTCAAGTCAACTGCAGGAACAGACAGATGTGCCACGGCTACCGAATGAGAAGACAGTCTCTTCACAAGCGTGGGGCAAAGATTTCTTGTAAACAAAGAGAACTGTGGCACATCTATCCGTTAAACCACCAGAAAGCACAAACCATGTAAAGAGTGGAACTGACGACCCGACTTCACCGAGAGCCTTTGCTCCTCAAAGCACGGTTAGCACACAAAAGGCAAGCCAGAGAACGGGAGAGTCTGCAGCACTTACATCTGAGAAAGGGCTTCTATGAAGAAAACCGCAGAGAAAGAACTCTTGTGACCCAGTACCAAGGAGAGAGAAATAGGAGGGGAACAGACCTGAACAGAAATGTCTCATCACTGGTCCTCAGGGAAGTGTGCACGAGAACCAGGAGCAACTCCTACCGCGCCCCCAGAGGAGCCAGACCTGAAAAGACTGACCACGCTGAGCTGGCAAGGACACCCACAGGGCAGATGTCCTCGTGCCAGCAGGTGAATCCTGGGATTTCAGCCCAAATGTATGCCTCAACCTGTTGTTGTCTTCAGGAAAATGTCTCAGAAACTCAAAACAGAAGAAGAAACGGAGCCGTAGCACATACACAAGTCCTGGTGGAACACAGAGGCCCCGAGCAAAGCCCGTGAAGAAATCCACGCGCTGCAAAGACTTCCCAACGTCCGCATCCGGTCTAAAGTTCAAACCTGGCAGGCTGAGCGCTTAGCGTCTCCTAAGCTAAGTGAATATCCCCCCGTGGCGGACGGAAACCAGTGTCACCAGCCAAGGGACACTTTACCTGTCTACTCTGACCTTTTGGGTCTCCCCTGTAAGTAAAACTGCAGTTGATCTGAGGAAGGACACAGTTTGAACAACCATGCAGAACTATATACTCAATTATGCTAACACTATCTGTCACAATTCTATAATCCAAACTACTAGTATTTACAATTTCACAGAGACGTCACGAGGATTCTGTAGGTAAAGGTGAGTTTTCTGGAAAGCGCTGTGTGTCAGGAGGCCAGAGATTACCAGCACCCCAGCACAGGCTGGGCCCACTGGGCCTTTGTGGCCAGGTAGCAGCCTACCTTGGGAACTGTGGAGGTCGGCCTCTCGCTCCCTCTGGCTGGAACTTGCGCTCCCAGGAGGGTTGCTCAAGTCCCACTCGCACTCAGCAATGAGGTTCAGGACCGCCTTGTCATCTGCATCCATGACCAAGCACTTCTTGGCCGAGGGGTCAGTGCACAGGGCCCTAGAGTGGCATGGTCTGCAAGGAAAAGCAAACTCAGTGCTGTCGCTTAAGCCAGCATCCCGCACCAGCTCACGCAGACCCCGTGAAGGAAGACGAGGGCCCTGCCGGCACGGCCACACGGTCTCCAGGGAGGAGAAGGTGGTGCACGGCAGAAAATGGCTCCCAGTGCCTTTACTAAAGAAGTCGATGCAGGACATCCCCAGGACAAGTGCTGATGAAAAGAAGGTCATGTGATGTCACCATGCCATCCGAACAGGGTCCAAAACCCCAGTAGGGTCCATTCAAGAAAGAAAGTTCCAGAAAGCTCCTGTTCTGACATCCCCTAGCGAGTTCTCTTCCTAGCATATCCACAACGTGACGGGTGTCAAGAAAGTTAAAGGACATGGTGTTCCAAGTTTCTATCTTTACATTAAGTGAAAATCTCTCCATATTGACTGAATATGAGGTGTTTTACGATACAACATCCCTACCAATGGCGACCCTCCATAGGAAGGTGAACACACACAAAGGGGAGTTCATTTCCAACACAGGCAGCTTACAAAATCTCTTTCTTTTTTTTTAAAGATTTTATTTATTTATTTGACAGCGAGAGAGGGAACACAAGCAGGGGGAGTGGGAGAGGGAGAAGCAGACTTCCCACTGAGCAGGGAGCCCGATGTGGGGCTCGATCCCAGGACCCTGGGATCATGACCTGAGCCGAAGGCAGACACTTGATGACTGAGCCACCCAGGCGCCCCTGGAATCTCTTCAAGATAATACTCAATCACATACTATGAGTGCTGGTTTTACGATATCTGATCATACTCTAAGAAATGGATACTATTCATCATTTTCTACTTCTAACAGTTTTCCAACTCACCGCAGAGGGAAGGGGACTTGGGTTCTCTTTCTAGGTCTGCCCACAGAAACCTGACACCTGACACGTTTCTGTCTCATGGGTCTCCAAGTCACCTCTGGATCATGAGGCTGCACCAGGTTATGAGTGGGCTCTCTGAGTTCTAAACTCTGTGACAGTTCAGTCTTGAGACTGTTAAGGACAAGTAAACTAAATAAACAAAAATAAATAAATAGAAACACATCCCATCTTCATGGACTGGAAGACTTAACACTGTCAAAATGTCAGTACTCCCTAAAGCAACCTACAGAATCAGTGCAATACCTATCAAAATCTCAATGACATCTTTTGCAGAAATAGAAAAACACATCCTAAAATGCATCTCAAGGGACTCCAAATAGCCAAACAATCTTGAAAAAGAAGAGCAAGTATTAGAACTCAGATATGGCAGAAATGCTGGCATTATCAAACTACGATTTAAAACAACTCTAAGTAATAATGCCAACAGATCTAATGAAAAAGCAACAACATATAAGAACACATGGGAGGGGCACCTGGGTGGCTCAGTCGTTAAGCGTCTGCCTTCGGCTCAGGTCATGATCCCAGGGTCCTGGGATCAAGCCCCGCATCGGGCTCCCTGCTCCGCGGGGAAGCCTGCTTCTCTCTCTCCCACTCCCCCTGCTTGTGTTCCCTCTCTCACTGTCTCTCTCTGTCAAATAAATAAAATCTTTAAAAAAAAAAAAAAAGAACACATGGGAAATTTAAGCAGAGAGATGGAAATTCTAAGAAAGACTTAAAAAGAAATGCCAGGGATCAAATGCACTGTAAGAGAAATGAAGCAAGTCTCTGATGGGCTCATCAGTAGCCTGGACACAGCCGAAGGAAGAATCTCTGAGCCCGAGGAGAGCTCAATATGATCCTCCAAAACTGAAAAACAGAGAAAAAGACTGAAAAAACCCACAGCAGAATACCCAAGAATTGAGGGACAACCACACGGTATAACACATGCTTAATGAGAACATCAGAAAGAGAAAAAGAAACATAAAAAATATTTAAAGTCTGAAAATTTCCTCATCGTCAGACACCAAATCACAGATCCAGGAGGCTCAGAGAACACCGGCAGAATAAACACCCCAAATTTACATCAAGGAATTTCATAATCAAACCGGAGAAAACCAAAGAAAAAGAAAAGAAATGCTGAAATAAGCCAAAGGGAAAAAATACTTTATGTGTAGAGGAACAAATACAAGAATTACATCTGACTCCCCCTCAGAAACCATGCAAGCAACACAAGAGGAAAGTATTTAAATTGCTGAGAGAAAAAACTACCACCCTAGAATTTGGTATCCTGCAAGATTATCCTTCAAAAGTGGAGAGGGCACCTGGGTGGCTCAATCAGTTAAGTGTCTGCCTTCAGCTCAGGTCATGATCCTGGGGTCCTGGGATCGAGCCCCGAGTCAGGCTCCCTGATCAGGGGCGGGGTGGGGGGTTAGTCTGCTTCTCCCTCTCCCTCTGCTGCTCCCCCTGCTTGTGCTTGCTCTCTCATTCTCTCTGTCAAATACATAAGTAAAATCTTAAAAAAAAAAAAAAAAGAAAAAGTGGAAAAATAAAGACTTTCTCAGATAAACAGAAATTAGAATGTGTTGCCAGTAGACCTGCCTTGTAAGAAATGTTAAAAGAAGTTCTTTAGAGAGAACAATGATATAGGTCAGAAACTCAAATCTATATAGAAAGGAAGAGCATTGGAGAAGGAATAAAATAAAAATTTTTATTTTATCTTATTCTTAATTGACCTAACAGATGACAGCAACAATGTATTTGATTATGGGTACCCACATATTACCTGCATGATTATAACTTATGCGTCAGTGAAATGAACGAAGCACCTGTAATTCAGGGACAGGAGGGTGGAGTTAGGAATGTTTTGTAGTAGGAGGTATTGCCACTACTCGGGAGACAGTGCAATGGTATTTGAAAGTGGACTTGGGGGCGCCTGGGGGACTCAGTCGGTTGAGCGACTGCCTTCAGCTCAGGTCGTGATCCTGGAGTCCCGGGATCGAGTCCCGCATCGGGCTCCCTGCTCGGCGGGGTGTCTGCTTCTCCCTCTGACCCTCCTCCCTCTCATGCTCTCTGTCTCTCATTCTCTCTCTCTCAAATAAATAAAAATCTTTAAAAAAATAAAAAAATAAAATAAAAATAAAATAAAATCTTAGGGGCGCCTGGGTGGCTCAGTCGTTAAGCGTCTGCCTTCGGTTCAGGTCATGATCCCAGGGTCCCGGGATCGAGTCCCGCATCGGGCTCCCTGCTCAGCGGGGAGTCTGCTTCTCCCTCTGACCCTCCTCCCTCTCATGCTCTCTGTCTCTCATTCTCTCTCTCTCAAATAAATAAAATCTTAAAAAAAAAAAAAAAAAGAAAGTGGACTTGGATTAGTTGTAAAGGTCTGCTTCATACTCTAGGACAACCATTAAAAAAGGTAAAAATATAACATATGCTAACAAAGGAGAGAAAATGGAATGGTGTAACATGCTCATTTAGAACCACAAAAGGAAGAAACAGAGCAGAAGACAAGAATAGGAACAAAGAAAACAGAAACGAACATGGTAGATATAAATCCAACCCTATCAATAACCACTTTGAACATCAGTGGGCTAACCGTTCCAATTAAAAGAGATTCAACATGGATCAAAAAACAAGATCCACCTACATGCTGTCTATAAGAAACCCATTTTAAATATAAAGACATATAATGGATAAAAAGTAAAGGGTTAGGGGCGCCTGGGTGGCTCAGCCAGTTAAGCGGCTGCCTTCCACTCAGGTCATGATCTTGGGGTCCTGAGATCAAGCCCCACATCGGACTCCCTGCTCAGATGGAAGTCTGCTTGCTTCTTCCTCTCCCTCTGCTGCTCCCCCTGCTTGTGCTCTCTCACTCATGCTCTCTCTCTCAAATAAAGAAAATCTTTAAAAAAAAATAAGTAAAAAATATGTATGTATCATGCTGACACTGTTCAAAAGAAAGCAGGAACAGCTACATTAATTTCAGGTGGAGCAGACTTCAAGGCAAGGAAAGTTACCAGGAATAAGAGAAGCATTACATAAAGATAGGGGATCAATTCTCCCAGAAGACAGTAACATCCTTAACCTGTATGCACTCAACAGCAGAGCACCAAGATACACGAGGCAAAAACTGACAGAACTACGAGGAGAAACAGGTGAGTGCACTGGAGACTCAGCACCTCTATACCAGAAATGGACAGACCCAGCTGCCAGAAGATCAGTAAGAACTGCTGAACTCAAGAGCATCATCAATCAAATGGATGTACTGACATCTGTAGATCACTTCATCCAACAGTAGCAGATTACACATTCTTCTTGAGCTTACAAGTCACACTGTGAGCCATAAAACACATCTTAACAAACTTAAAAGAGGAGAATTCATAGAATATCTGCTCTCAGACCACAGTGGAATTAAACTACTAATCAATAACAGAAAGAGAACTGGAAAAGTCCAAATACTTGGAGATTAAAGAGCAAATTCCTAGATAACACATGGCATGAGTCAAAGAAATCTCCAGAGAAATTTAAAAATATTTTGAATTAAATGAAAATGAAAACCCACCTTATCAACATTTGTGGGATGCAGTGAAATCACTACTTAGAATGTAATTCATAGCACTGAATGCGTATATTAGGAAAATAGTAATATCTACAATCAATAATCCAAGCTTCCACCTTAGGAAATTAGAAAAAGAAGAGCAAATTAAATCCAAAGTAAGCAGAAGAAAAGAAATAATAAAAACTGGAGCAGCAATCAATGAAACGAAAACAGGAAATCAACAGAGAAAAATGAACAAAACCAAAAGCTAGTTCTTTAAAAATAAAATGGAAAAACCTCTATGCCAGGTTAATTAAGAAAAGAAAGACACATATTACTAGTATCAGAAGTGAAAGAGGGATTGTGATGACAGATCCATGAACATTAAAAGGATAATAAAGAAATACTATGAACAACACTATGCCCACAAATTTGATAATCTAATGAAACAGACCCGTTCCTGGAAACACACATTCTATCAAAATTCACACAAGGAGATATGGATAATCTGAACAGACTTATATACATTAAAGACACTGAATCAGTAATTAATAACCCTCTAAAATACCAAGTCCAGATAGGTTCACTGGTGAATTCCAGCAAACATTTAAAGAAAAAAATTACACCAATTCTCTATAATCTCTTCCAGAAGATAGAAGCAGAGAGAGTACTTCCTAACTCATTCTATGTGGCCAGCCTTATTTTAACACGCAAGAAAACTACAGACCAATAGCTCTCATGAACACAGATGCAAAAATCCTCAACAAAATATTAGCAAATTGTATCCAACCATGTATAAAAAGAATTACAAACCACAACCAAGTGGGATTTATTCCAGGTATGCAAGGCTGACTCAACATTTGAAAATCAATCAATACAATCATCACATCAAAAGACTAAAGAAGAAAATTCATATGCTCATATCAATGGACAGAAAAAGCATTTGACAAAATCCAACATCTATTCATGATAACAATGATCAGCAAACTAGGAATAGAGGGCAACTCCTCAACTAGAACATCTATGAAAACCTGTAACTAACATCCCACTTAGTGGTGGGAAACTAGCCACTTCCTTGCTAAGATCAGGACAAGGCTGATCTTGTGTCCTCTCTCATTCCTTCTTCTAAACATCATACTGGAAGTCCCAGCTAATTCAATAAGACAAGAAAAGGAAATAAAAGGTATACAGACTGGGAAGGAAGAAATAAAGTTGCCTTTGTCACAGATACATGATTATCTATGTAGAAAATCCCCAAGAATCAACCAAAGACAAGGCAAAAAAAAAAAAAACAAACAAACTCCTGCAAAATAGGGCTGCAAAATACAAGGAGTTATGAGTCGCATTGTGCCCCCCCCAAAAGATATGAAGTCCCAACACCCTGTACCTCAGAACATGACCTTATTTGGAAATGGGGTCTTCACAGAGGTAATCAAGTTAATATGAGATTAGGCTGGGCCCCTAATTCAACCTGACTGCTATTTTTCTGGGAAACTGGGATACAGAAACAAGCATGCAAAAGGAGAGATTCTGTGAAAAGACACGGGGAGAAAGAAGACAGCCACGAGAAGACAGAGCACTGGTGAGATACATCTGCAAGCCAAGAACACCAAAGATCTCCAGCAAACCACCAGAAGAGTCATGGAATGGATTCTCCCTCACAGCCTCCACAAAGAATAACTCCCCAACATCTTGATTTCAGACTTCTACCCTTAACAACTGTGAGACAACAAATTTCTGTTATTTTAAGCCACCCAGTCTGTGGTACTTTGTTACATCAGCTCTAGGAAACAAATACACAAGGTTAATATACAAAAGTCAACCTCTTCCTACATACCAATAATGTATGGCATTTGAAATGAAATAGGACAGTACCCTTTACACTAGCATCCAAAAAATGACATATTAGGTATAATCTAACAACACATGTACAAGATCTGTTTGAGGAAAAGTATAAACCTCTGATAAGTGAAATCAAAGAAGAACTAAATAAATGGACAGATATTCTATGCTCATAGAGACAAAGACTCAATATTGTCAAGGTGTCAGTTCTTCCCAACTCGATCTGTAAGATTCGTTGCAATCCCAGTCAAAATCCCAGCAAGGTATTTTACAGATATCAACAAACTGATAGTTTATATAGAGAGGCAAAAAACCCAGAAGAGCCAACAAAATACTGAAGAAGAACAAAGTCAGAGGTCTGACACTACCCGACTCATAATCTCACATGGAGGAAGGGGCTAGGAAACTCTGTGGGGTTTGTCTTTCTAAGAGCCACCAAGCCCATTCATGAGGCTCCACCTTTATGACTTAATCACCTCCCAGAGGCCCCACCTCCTAACACCATCACCCAGGGAGTTAGGATTCAACATATGAATTTGGGGGGCCACAAACATCCAGACCGTTGCACAGGATACTGGGAATAGCTGTCTACACAGTAATTAAACTAGTCTGAAATGGGGAAGTAAAGGGAAGGGGAGCTAAAGGGGATCTGAGGGAACAGGAGACCCCAAGGATTTGGAATTGATCCTGAGATATCAGAACAGAAACTGGCAAAGTATGGCCAAAGGTCAAATCTAGCCCACTGCCTATTTTTGTAAATAAAGTTTTATCGGAACACAGTCATTTGTTTAAGTATCACCTATGGTTGCTTTCACGCTACAAAGGCAGAGTTCAAAAGTTGAGAAAGAGATCATATGGTCCACAGAACCAAAAATATTCACTCTCCAGCCCTCTTCAAAAAAGAATTGGTCAACCCCTACATTAGAGGAATTTAAAGATGAGCTAAGGCATATAATGCAAGAAGAAAACCAGTAAAGGCTTCAGACAAAACAAAATGGTGTACCAAAATATAGAGTCCTAGCACAGTACAAGCAATGTAAACATTGCCGTTTAAAATCAACCTGCAAACCTTGAATACACTTTATGGTTTCAGAACACATTTAAATACTATCAACCTTCACAGTGCACAGTCAAATATAACAACGCAGCTGACAAGAGCTGGGAGGTAGCATGGAAGTGGGATACAGGCAGGCAAAAGATCCCACTGCCACAGCCCAATTACATAGGCAGCACCGGCCACAGGACACTGAGCAGAGAACACAGGAAGGATCATATTCCATGGACTGTCCTACTGGGGTCGGGGAGGAAGGGCCTGTGGCAGCAGTCAGCTACTGCTGAAAGTGCTCACACCCACTAAAGGTGATGTTTGTCTTGTCTGGAGATGAGGAAGGAACTCAAACAGAACCTGAAGACAGGGACAACTACAGAAGTGAGGGGGGCTGCCTCTGAGGACTGGGCTGAGGAGGAGATAAGGGGCTGTGATTTCTCATCACAAGCCTCTCACGCTATTTGATTTTACATGTGTTACTTTAATAAACATTTTAATATTAAAAAATAACTATGGAGAACATGGACAACAGGGGGAGAGCCCCCGCTGGCATCTGAGCATCCCTTTTCCTCTTCTGCACGGCTCCCCTCCAAGTGGCCATCAGCACACAGAGAAGTGTGTATCTTTTAGGTAAACCTTCTATCAACAGGCAAGTCTGAACAGCTCCTCTCAATGTTCAAAGACCATTTCTGCTCATACCTTCCGACTCTGAAAACAGCTGGGAAGCTCTGCTTTGAGGCGAGTGATTCCTCTGATGCAAAATGCAGCCGGGATGCTTTCCGCTCGCTCTCTCTCACAGGACGGTCATCTAGGGAGAAAATGCCAGAGAAATTAGCAAATGCCATCATGAAACAGGTGACAGGCCCCCAGTGACCAAGCCCCACAGGGGCACCTCCTAGCACCCTTGAAGCATAGCACCTTCCCCATGGGAATGAAAGTGCCCCCATCACCCACCCTGCAGCCAACTGCACATGACCAGGACTGCCACCACTTTTCAGGGACCTTCTAGATCCCCCAGGACTGGCACTGCCACAGGAGTCCCCCATAAGCACAGGGCAGACCCAGGAAAGGAGTGCTGGGCCATGGTGGCTACACTTGGTTTCCCAGAGATGCCAAGTATGGATTGCAAGAGGGCTGGCCGGGTCACAGAAAGCTACTCTTCAGATGCTACTTTGGGGCACCCTGCTGCCCCTGGGAAAAGAAATACACATGCAATTCACACACGGGCACTTCCTTCTCAGCACTGCCCTCTTTTAATGCACATTCTGGGCGCCCCATGAGGTTCTTGAACCACATTGAGCACATCTGAGATGTCTCTGTGGATAAGAACCCTGAACATGCTAAAGAGAGGATGTCGTGGCTGTGTGTTTGGGCTTAGGGTTTGTACCCTCAGATCTGAAGTTTCAACTGTCCCCACATGTGTGCTTGGGGCCCCAGAAGGCCTGTAATCAGTTCTCATTTCTGGGTCTTCCCTCAGAATATCTGAGGGTTAAGATGGTTCTCAACATCAAAAGTCAATGCTTTGGAGGCACCTGGGTGGCTCAGCTGGTTAAGTGTCTGCCTTTGGCTCAGGTCATCATCCTGGGGTAGTGGGATAAAGCCCCGCATTGGGCTCTCCGCTCAGTAGGGAGCCTGCTTCTCCCTCTCCCTCTGCTCCTCTTTCTTATGTCCCTTCTCCACACTATAAGATTCTGAATCTAAAACTTTTATAATAAAGGGAAAGTAATGATTTAAGACTGAAGATGGCAAAATTTTCCCATATGGACTATAATGCTTCTGAAAAAGAGCCCAATTCAAGTGTTGATAACTTAAACAGTCAAGTAAGAACACCAGTCCTTACCCCTCCTAAACATCTAAAATTAAACACGGAAATTCTAAGTAGGCTTGAAACTAATCAGTGTAGCAATGTGGGGTTGGTCACTGATACCCACAGCCCACCCCTATCCCCAGGCCCAGGCAGGTGGGGCCCAGCAGAGCAGCCAGGCTTCCCAGAGCCTACGGTCCACCAGTGCAGAGGTGGGAGGGGGCACGGGGAGGTAAGCCAGCACATACTCGTGCAGCAAGGTGTCCAAGCCAATCAGCTAGAAAGTGGAGGGCCAGAAAGGGACAGAGCAGCCTGGCCCATACCTGTGCTCGTGGCCTTCCTCGGCAGTTGTCTATGGCCAGAGCTCCCTGCCCTCCTCCCCAGCAGTCTCCTCCTATGAGACACAGGGATTCAACCAGAGGAGTAGAGAGCACAAAACACCAACTAGTGCTCCTGTGAGCAAGGATGTGAGCACAGCTGTGGCGCTTACCCAGCTGCCTGAGCTTCGGGAGCATGTGCACAACAAAAAGGCGGTAATCAGATTCATTCTTCACCACAGGGTTCAGCCGGAAGTCCACATCCGTGAGTTCCGTCAAGCAGTGGAGCCGAAGCACTTCTGCTAAGGAGGAGATGCTGTTGTAGTAGAGATTGAGACTTTCCAGTGCGGTCAGGTACTGAATGCCCTGTCAACAGGACCAAAGGCAGGATTAGTTCACACCTCTACAAACAGTGAAACGGGCCGTCAGTACGAACCAACACCAACTTCACAAATGCACTTGCAACAGCCACAGGAAGAGCACAAGGATAGATGTGTTCTAGGTAGGAGGATCCGTGTCTCGCACACAGGAGATGGCCGTGCAGGTGTGAAATGTCACGTTTGCAGCAGTCCTAACATCACTGAGGACAGCCCGTATCTACCGAGTTCTCCCCATTTCATTCAGTCTGCACACAACCCGACAGTAGAGCTGTTACTGCTCCCCTGTACAGAGGCCGAGAGGTCAGCCGGCACTGGGTGGAGGTTGGACTGAGACTTGCAGGGGACTCTGAGCAGGCTCCCAGGCCCGTGCCAGGGGCTCTCTCAATAAAGGGAGGCAGGAACCTCTTCTCCATGAAGTCATGAGCAGCGTTTACACAACTTTCCCAGCTGCCATCACCTGGGTGATTTCTTCCTTGCTTACCAGGACCAAGCACCCGCCACGTCAGGAGCGCTGCAGGAAGCCCTGCACTCGTGGCTCTGCTACTCAAGGGCCTGAGGCCACCAGGACTCAGACTACAAACAGATGTGAAGTACAGAATGTGGATGAAGAAAAACACAGCTGAGACAGGGATGGACAGTGACCAGGACACACACTAGTCTTCGGGGCCTTATTTCAGTTCCCTTAAAGATATAACCGTCTTCATCAGAGACAGGACTTTTGGTTGTCAAAGCAGTTTAAAGATGTAATGAGATGCGCAAGAAAAACAATACAACACTTGTAACCAGGGTCAAGTGTACAGCCTACATGTAAGCATAGGTATAAAACAGATGGCATTTTTTACTATAAATGTACTTCCCATTGCCACTGAGAGCAATAAATTTTCTTTTAAGAAACAAACTTAAAACTTACCTCTAGACTCACCAAGGAGTTGCGTGAGAGGTCTAAAGATTTTAGACCTGTTAAATTCATCAAAGAAGTTCCCAGGTGAGTAATCTTTTCTTGGTAAGTTCCATGAATAGATAATGACTGAAGTTCAGCTAAGAATAGAAAATTATGAGACTTCAACCTTATTTTTTACTGGAAATAAAGTATTGTAATAAAAGTGAGCTGTAGCAACCTCAGAATCTGAAAAACTCACAAAAATAATGCAACTCATTCAAAGTTTGAATAGTGGCATTAAAGAAGAATTGCATTTAAGGTTTCAAGTTTGTTTACCTCCAAAATGTCTCCGAGCCCTTGCCCTGCTCCCCACCTCCTCTGCTTCTCCCCTCAAACCCTCTCCCACCAGCAATACCCTCCTCTCTGGGCTCTTACTTTGACTCCTGGCTGCTCAACTCCATCGCCTGCAGAGCCTCCACTCAGGGATCACAACTGTAAGCCCACTGGCTAGCTAACCTGCCTAGCCCATGCCAGTTACACTCGAGGGCACAGTCATCCTCCATGTACCACATGCCACTGTGTGGCATACTCAACAATGGGCCATTAAGTAAACGTTGCTACAAAATTAAGTTTCTGTAACCAAAAAAACAGTTTGGGTATGGGCACACCAGTACTTTCCCAGGAATATTTATGTTTTAAAATACATCTCAATTAAATTTAAAATTGGTTTGTGGCCTCCAGTTCCAGACAAGATAGAATAGACCCATTTTACCCTACTCCTACTCATGTATTATGCCTAACTCCCTGGAAAGCAAGGTATGAAACAAGCACCAGACAACTTTGGAGGGTGGGGAACGGGAGGCCAACTGTCTAGGGACCTCAAAAAAACCGTCAAGCAGAGAGGGCCCTGCGTTGGTCTCAGGGCCACCTATTTTGTCTTCCATACATCCCAATCTGAGTGCCAATGAAGCTGGCAACCCAGAACCACCAGTGGACTCTAACACAGAAGGGTAAGCCTGTGGGCCATGGTAGAAGGACTGGGGCCTGGGCGCCTTACAGCACATGCTCCCGACACCAGCCCCACACCAGCTCAACACCCAGTAAAAACAATGCCCCATACACCTGCCTTGCACCGTGGACGGCACTGAGACTGCGTGAGCAGACCCTGACTCCTACCCCGCCGGGCTGCCAGGAGGTGGCCCACGACATCTACAGATTGTGTGTGTGAAGGAGGCTGGCCACCACCTCAGCAATGAGGCAGCACCCACTCAGTGCCAATACTGTGTAATGAGATTTAAATAAGAAATAGCCTCTTGATATCCAAACTGTCTATGACACAACAAAAAATGACCAAAAACTGAAAAAAAAAATCTCACTTTGAACGAGGATAAACAATGAACAGACACCAACACGGAGATGACAGAAGTCAGAATTACTTAACAAGAATTTTAAAGCAATAGTTCAATGAACAATTATCAACACTCTTGAAACAAATGATAAATAGAACGTCTTGGCCAAAAAACAGAAGACATAAAGAAGAAACAAACAGGAATTTCAGAAATGTAAAATGCAATAACTGAATCAAAAATATCCCCACAGAAGCTGCTCAGTAACAGAATGGAGATGACAGAAGAAAAAATTCAGAGTAAATGCAAAAACATATTGACCAAAATTGTCCTATTTGAGCAGCAGAGAGAAAACAGACTTAAAAAAATTAAAAGAGCAGAGCCTCAAGGGTCCATGGAAAAAGATCTAACGTTCCTGTCACGGGTCCCAACGCAGTTCCAATTAGAGTTCCAAGAAGAGAAAGACAGTATGACTAAGAAGAAAAACTTTTAACAATTAAAGAAATAATGGCTGAAAGCTTATCAAATTTGGCAAAAGACATACAGCTACATATTCAAGAAGTTGAGAAAACCCCAAACAGGATAAAGACAAAAAAAAAAAAAGAAATGCCATGCCCAGATATATCAGAAATAAACTTCTAAAAACTAAGAACAGTGAAAGAATCTTAAAAAGACGTTACCCAGGGAGAAAAAACAACTCACAGGGCAGGGGATTACCCTTCAGAACCAAGGAGGCCTGAAGGAGGAGCACCACATTTCCCAAGTGCTGAAAGAAAAGAACTTTCAACCCAGAACTCTGTCCACCAAACAGTCTTAGGGACTGAAGTGAAATAAGGTATTTTCAAATGAAGAAACACCGAGAGAATGTTTCAGCAGCACACCTGCCCTAAGGCAACTGCTACAGAAAACCCTTCAAACATAAAGGAAGAATAAAAGAAGAAAACCTGGAGCATCAGAAATGAAGAAAGAATAATGGAACAGGTAAACATGTAGGTAAAAATGTTTCCTCCTGAGTTATTTAAAATTTTGGATGACTGTAAAGGAAAAAAAATGATTAATGAGGTTCTCAAGGTATACAGAGAAAATATTTAAGACAACTAAATTATAAAGGATAAAAAAACAAAGGAAACATTGGCTATAAGGTTTCTACATTTTGCTTCAAGAGGTAAAATGTCCACACAAGTAGACTGTTTTAAATTATATAAATACACTGTAATTGATGAAGCAACACTAAAAACACTATACAAAGAGATATGCTCAAAAAGAGATAACTCAAAATGGAACACCAAGAAAATACCCAAACCACAGGAAGGCAGAAAATGGGAAACAAAAGAAGAAAAAGATAATGAATAGAAAACAAATAATACAATGGCATGCTTCAGCTCTCCCATATTAACAATTACATTTAATGTAAATGGTATAAATACACTATAAAAAACTGAGATTGGCAGAGTAAATAAAAATGAACCAACTACACACTGTCTACAAGAACCTCATTTTAAATACAATGATATGGATTAAGTTTAGATTAAATAGTAAATAGATGGGGAAAGATGTGCCCTGAAAACATGAATCAAAAGAAAGCTGGAGTAGCTACACTAGGAGATGTCCCAAAAAAGAAAATTACCAGGGACAAAGAGGAACACCACATGTTACAAGGGTCACTCCAAATCCTAAGTATATATGCACAGCTTCAAAATATATGAAGTAGCGAGAAGAGAAACAAATTCACAGTTCGGGTTAGGGGTTTCAACACTCCCCTCCCAGTAATTAATACAATCGCTAGGCAGAAAATCAACAAGGATACAGAAGAATTGAACATCGTTATCAGCCAATAGGATCTAATTGATATTTACATAAAACTCCACGCAACAACGGAGTACACATTCTTTTTAATTGCACCTGGAACATTCACCAATACAGACCAGATCTTGAACCAAAAACAAACCTTAACAAATTTAAAAGAACTAAAACCATACAGAGTATGGACTCTGACCATAACAGAATCACACTAGAATCAGTAACAAGAAAAAAAAGAAAAAAGAAAATCTCCAAACACACAATGAGAAAACACACTCCCAAGTAATCCATAGGTCAAAGAGGAAGTCTCAAGGAAAAATCTAAAAAGACATTGAACTTAATGAAAATATAAAAAAATTTGTGAATGCAGCTAAAGTTGTGCTTAGAGGAAAATTTATGGCACTAAATATAATAGAAAATTAAAAAGTCTCAAATCAATAATCTAAACTCTCACCTCAAGAATCTACAAAAGGAGCACCTGGGTGGCTCAGTCCGTTGAGCATCAGACTCTTGGTTTCGGCTCAGGTCATGATCTCAGGATGGTGGGATCGAGCCCCAAGTCAGGCTCTGCACTGGGCATGTAGCCTGCTTAAGATTCTTTCTGGTCCCCCTCCCTGCCTCTCTCTGTGTGTGTGTCTCTCTCTCTCCCTCTCTCTCAAAAAAAAACCTACAAAAGAAGAGTAAAATAAATGCAAAGTGAGCAGAAAGAAGAAAACATTAAAGAACAGAATCAATAAAATTTGAATCTAAGAACACAATGGAGAAAACCCCATTAAACCAAAAGGTGACTCACTGAAAAAACTAGTAACAGTTCACAAAGCTCTACCAAGTCTAAAAAAGACAGAAATGACCAATACTGAGAATGGAAGAAGGGTATCTGGACGGACCCCAGGACATGAACGGGCTAATAAGGGAGTACTATAAACAACTCTGTACACATACATTCAACAACTTATATGCAAAGAATCCATTTTACAAACCCCAACCATAACTCACTCATCCAAGAAGAAATTGACACTAAGAATAGTCTTAGATAAACTAAATTTGTAATTTAAAAGCTTCAAATACAGAACTTTCCAGGCCCATATGGTTTCAGTGAAAATTCCATCAAGGAAGAATCAGCCCCAATTCCACACAACCTCTTCTAGAAAACAGAAGAGGAAACACTTCCCAACTTATTTCAGGGACTCAGCTTTACCCTGATGCCAAAACCAGAGAAAAACAGGACAAAAAGAAAACTAGCGACCAATATCCTCCATGAACAAATTCCCCAGCACAGAAAGAGCAGAGTCCAGAGCAATTGTGCAACAGGAGGGGAGGGCCCGCTTTGCCAGGAACGAAGGCTGCTGGGTCAAGATTCTTTTTAAAAAGCCAACCTAGGGGCGCTGGGTGGCTCAGTCGTTGGGCGCCTGCCTTCGGCTCAGGTCACGGTCCCAGGGTCCTGGGATCCAGCCCCGCATCGGGCTCCCTGCTCGGCGGGAAGCCTGCTTCTCCCTCTCCCACTCCCCCTGCTTGTGTTCCCTCTCTCGCTGTGTCTCTCTCTGTCAAAGAAATAAATAATCTTAAAAAAGAAAAAGCCAACCTATACCACCTTATTTAGAGGTAAAAGAAAACTGGCTAAGCCAGTTCAGTGCAGGGTTCTCGATTTCTGCTCAGGTCATGATCGCAATTAGGGCACACACCCCCAACGGCTCAGTGAGCACACCCCCTCTCCCTCTGCCTCTCCCCCACTAAAGCTCTCTCAAATAAATAAAAAAATCTTTAAAAAATTTTTTTGTTTAAAGAAAACCACTGACCCGCTCGGCCCGCCCCAGCGCCCCACCACGACTAGGAGCCCCCGCCCCCCCTCGCGACCCCGGCCCCACTCCGGGCCCCGCCCCCGCGTCCCCCCACCACTAGGGCCCCCTGCCCGCCCCCCCCCGCGACCCCGGCCCTACTCAGATCTCCTGTCCCCCGCATCCCCCGCCACACTCACCCCCTGCCCGCCCTCCCGCGACCCCGGCCCTATCAGACCTCCTGCCCCCGCCCCCCTCGGGCCCCCTGCCCGCCC
>NW_023270865.1:244644-324052 GCF_011800145.1 Mirounga leonina | reverse complement strand
CCCCCCCCCCCCCCGCCCCCGGCCCTACTCAGACCTCCTGTCCCCCGCGTCCCCGGCCCCACTCGGGTACCCTGCCCCCACGCGGCCCCCCCACCACTCGGGCCCCGGACCCCGCCCCGCGTCCCCCCCCTTCCTTTCCCCCCCGCCTTCGACGGTTCGGGAAGAGCGCGGTCAGGATAGCGCGCCTCCGGTCCGACCCCGGCTGTGGACGCCGCGGCGGGAAGCTCGCACCCTCAGCCGACCCGCCGCCACCGCCGCGCACCCAGATCCTGGTGAGGCGCCAGGCCGCTCTTCTCCCGGATCTTCTCCTCACACAGCACCAGCCGCGGGCCCGCAGGCGCCATACTTTCAAACGACACGCACCTGCGCCTGCGCCTGCGTAGTGGGGCCGCGGCGGAGCCTCGAGGGGCGGGGCCTCGAGGGGCGGGGCCCGGGGCCAAGGGGCGGGGCCCGGGCCGGTGGGCGGGGCGGGTCGAAGCCCGCGCCTGCCTCCGCGAGCACCAGCCCGGCTCAGGCGGTCTCTCCTGCTCTCGGCGGGAACGGTGCCCTCCTCGGGAAAGCCCGGCAGCCCATGGGGTCCCTGCCCCACCCGGGGTCACTCGGAGGCGGCCAGTGACGTCTGGGGTCCGAGCTCGTGGCTCGTCCGGTGACCGAGAGGTTAGTGGCGTGTCCGTCCCTCTAGAACCTTTATGGAGCGTTGTGAGGAGCACTTGAGATCTGCAGGGTTCAGGGAAGACCCTGTTCCATGTCCGAATGTGCCCCAACCAGCCAGAACCGTGGAGTCACCCCCTGTCTCCCCCATCTCCTGGTGTCTGGGGACGCCCCTGCTACCCCTCACCCCAGATGTGACCAGCCTGTTGGCAAAGTCACCTGGCATGTCGCTGTCTGGGTGGTAGCATAGGGGGTGTAGGGGCGGAGGTATGGGGGCTTAGGGGAAGCAAGTATGGAGGGGGTGTGTAGGGACAGGAGGCATACTTAGGGGGTTAGAGGCAGGAGGTGGGGGGATATGGGGGTGCACACAGCATGACGGGGTGCAGGGTACCCCGTGTCCGCTAAGCAGTGTGGAGCTTCAAACCTGGCCTCCCTGGGCCCTTGTGCTGCTGAGTCACTTATCGAGACTGGCAGACATGCTTTAAGATTGTCCCTGCTTGTGTTTCCCTTTCTACGGATTCAGGCACGTCCCAGGCCCCACGCCTGGTCACCGCACCAGGTCTGCTGAGTGGAAGTTTGTGCAGGCCAGAGACTTAGAAACTGAACAAATAGCCTGGCTTCAGAAGCAAACAAAGGCAAACAAAAGGCTTCTGTAGGCCCCCACCAGAGGGAGGTAGCTGGTAGGCACAGCCCACCCTGCAAACACCCCCTGCTTCCTCCTGCGCCGGCGGTCACTTCGGGGAGGGGGGGGTGGGGAGGGGGACGGGGAAGCTCTGCCCTTGTCCTGTGGGACAGCGCCACACAGAGTCAGTGTTTACGTTGCAATGGAAGTACCAATAAAACCTCAAAAATCGTGTTTTCTGCTTCCTAACGTATTGCATATTCATTGCAGAAAAGATGCAAAATACCGGAGAACAAAGGCTAAATATTCCACCACACTGAGATGACCAATGTTAACATTTTAACATGTTTCCCTCAAGTGTGTTTTCCAAGCCTGTATATATTTAACGATAATGAGATTGTGCTGACCACTCTCATATACAGATATATATGTAGTTTTTACTCTGTATGAACTCTTTATGTCACTAAATATTCTTCAACATCATTTATTGAACATCATTGTTAATGGTCACATTAGATCATGAATTAAGCCCAGGTTTATTTGACCCATCTTCTGGAAACCTTCCACCTGCCTTCACTTGTTCATGGCGATAAATCTGGGGGGTATTATCTTTTTTTTTTTTTTTGAAGATTTTATTTATTTATTTGACAGAGACAGAGATAGCGAGAGCAGGAACACAAGCAGCGGGAGTGGGAGAGGGAGAGCAGGCTTCCCGCCGAGGAGGGAACCCCATGCGGGACTCGATCCCAGGACCCTGGGATCATGACCTGAGCGGAAGGCAGACGCTTAACGACTGAGCCACCCAGGCACCCCTGGGGGGTATTATCTTAAGTTCCTTTTGAAGTGCTTCGGAGGAGCCCGGAGTGCTGGAGCCCGGAGCGGCCACCATGCAACCACTGAGCAGGAAGCATGCTGTGAAGGGGAGCAGGGATCAGGGCAGGGCCTCAACCCCTGGCTCAGGTGGCCCCCACCCCCCCACCCCCGACAGGACAGCCTGAAGCTCCATGGCATCCTCTCCTGGGTCCTGCCACACCTGACTGCATTGGACTGGGTCTTCGACGGGTATGTGAGACCCACTGAGGGAACACACCCCGTCCCAGCTCAGCACCTGCCCATCCAGATGACCCCAGGGTACTGCCTTTCAACCCTGGGGGTGCCTTTATCCAACTCCTCATGTGGTCCCAACCACCCAGGGAGCTTAAAACCTGGAGAGGTGCTTGTGGCTAGGGCAGGGGGCTGCATGGAGAAGCTTTGGGGGAACCCAGGTGGCCATGCACTGGACACAGCAGTAGAGGGCCCCCTGTGCACCGAGCTCCCCACTGCATGCAGCCCTCCACAGCTTTCTAGAACATTCCAGAGAAGCTTCCAGGCCTCTCAGCCTCAATCCCCAAACTGTTCACAGCAACCGCAGGGTCATTCATCCCTAGAGACGAGGCCAGAGAAGGAGACAGAGTAAACTTAGGATGGGGCCATGTCCAGTGGGCTGGGCAACTTGAGGGGTCCTATAGGGTGCTGGTGACCTTAGACGTCTGGACTTTTCCTAAACTATGATGGTCCTTGCCGGGGAAGGGGCGGGGACCTAAGAAGACCTGCAATGTGCTCAAAAGGAAAATAGGGCATTTTCCCATTTTTCCTGAGAGGGGAGCTCACCCCAGCCCTGGGAACCGGAGTGGCTGAGGGGTGCTCACTGTGTGCTCCTGGGGTGTTCTGTAAGCTCTTATGGGGTATTCCCTCTCCATCCTGTGATGTGAGCCAGCGCCACGTAACTTCACTGGCGAGGAAACAGATGGCGTGACCAACTGGGTGCAGTGTGACTGGAAATCAAAGCCAGACTAGAGCACAGACTCACACTCACGCTTCTGCACCAGGCCCACCACACGCAGGGGCTCTTGTGGAAGGAAGATGAGCCCACGTGCCAGTCTCTGCCAAGTCCACGACAGCTCCCCCCACGCTCGCACGTGTGCAAATGCTCACAGTCACACACCCTCCCACACACAGCCTTCCCCAGCTGGGTTGGGGAGCCCCCCCGGTGAAGCGGATGCCCCACAAGCACATCTCATTCAAAGACTTTGCAGAGCAGGCCTGCAGGCTCCTGTTGTTCCAGGTGCTTGTTTAGGGCCCCGTTAGGACGGAGGGAGGGAGGGGCACGCAGCCCGGTGGGGCAGGGCCCTCCGCACCTCCCGCCAGCTCTTCCTCCTGGAGAAGCACCTGGTGGAGGGCCACCGCTGGTGCATCCTCAGCGGTGAACCAAGAGCCCGAGCCCTGGGCAGCTTCCAGCAGAGGGGTGGCACTGCCATCTGCGGGTCGTCGGCACACCCACCAGCCACGACGGTGCCCTCGGTGTGAAATGAGATGGGGCCTGAGGCCCGTCTGCACTGCTTTAAGGTAAACAGTCGTGGTTGCCAAGGGTGGTTTTGGGGAGCTCATGGGAGCATCCTAACCTCGTCCCTGGCAAATGTCCACACAGAGAGTGGGGTGGTGCTGTGTCTTCTCCGTCCGGTGCAGTGTAGCCGGTGGTGTGGACGAGGAGGTGGGGGTTCTCCAGGCAGGCTAGCAGGTCAGGCCAGGAGCAAGTCCCGCTGTGTGGACTCCGCGTGTCTTTGGTAAGCGCTCACTGCATGTGATTCTGCCCCTCATTTCTGGGAGGGTGAGATTTCAGAATGGGTGGTGCCAGGCCTCTGCTGGCGGGATCTGCAGCTCTAGGGGACGTCTCCTGGGGGCGCGGGGTCCTGGTCCCTGTGGCAGGAGTCCCCGATGGCACTCAGCCTGGGGACCGCCCCTCGTGGGTTATCAGTACAGTGGGAATCTCCAGACCCTGGGGCCAGGGCACCAGCATCTGTACGAAAGGTAAAGGAAGCCAGAAGGGGTAAGGGGCCCACCCTGGGGAGCGTGGGGGCAGGGCTTCATTTCACCCGTGAGTGCGTGAGTGTCGGTGAACACTTTATCTAGTTCAGGTGTCAGATAAGATGCAAGGCTGAAGGAAACCCAACCAGAACCCCTGAGGCCCGGCGAGCTCAGTATCACTGGTCAGCAACCAAACCTCTGTCCTGACGCTCGGCTGCAGCTCAGCTCCCACGAGTCTGGGCAGGATTCGTTCCTGTCCGTGTCCAGCTGGAGACCCCTGCTTCCACTCCCCACCCACGGAGCCCAGGGAGCATCCCCCAGCCCAAGCATCTCTGTCCATGGGGTGGGCGCCCCATGTCCCTGAGCCAGCCCTGCACCGGTCAAGGCTGCAGCCGTGGAGAGAGGATAGGGGCCTCCGTTTCCTGCAGTTCCCAACACCTAAAAACCAAGATTTCTCAGGAAGAGGGGCACTTCCAGTTCCTTGGGGAAGTAGGCCTACGTGCAGGGCAGGAGTGTGGGGGCAAAGCAGCGGTCACCCCACAGGGAAGACCCGCCAACCCCTGAGGCCTCTGAGCCATGACCTTCACCCGGAGGTCAGGGGCCTTACCCCCCATCTGGGACAGCCAGGTCCACTCCCAGCACGCTGCACCCCGTAACCACCATGCCTTTGTCTTGCCGCACCCCAGCATCTTCCAAGTGGGAGCTGCCCCTGTGCCCAGCCCCTGCCTCCCCTCCCACTACCTACTCACCTGCTTAACCACCAGGAAGACACGCAGGGCCGAGTGAGGGACGGACCTCAGGTGTAACCCTGCCTCCATCAGGTCTGGGGACCTGCAGCCTGCTCCCCGCCCCGAGGCTCTAGTGAGCACGGGGCTCAGGGTCCCTTTGGACCAGGCGGAGTGTTGGCCACACAGAGCAGCTCCCCCATCCTGGTCCTTTGCCCAGGAGCCGAGGTCAGTAGGCCCTAACTGCTCCAGAGAGCGGCCCCCCAGCCTGCACTGGCCCCACAGATCCCTGCATCACCCTGCCCACTGCAGGGCGCAGTTCCCTGTTGGGTTCAGAGCCATCACACGGCAGAGCTTGGCAAGCACAAGGAGAAAGGTCAGGTGCTGCCACCTTTTGTGGCTCGTGGATCACGTCCGCTGTGGCGTGGGCAGCATGGAGAACAGGAACACTGGTGTGAGAGACAGGCGTTCTTGCTGAGTAGGGCTGGGGGCAGGGACTGTCTCCCTTGCTGAGCAGCCAGCCAGCCAGCCTGTGAACCAGCAGGTGCCGTGGCAGGCCCACGAGCTTGTGTGGCCAGGGCAAGCTGCTCTCTGAACCCCAGATATCCCCAGCTCTAAAATAATCAGCAGGGTTTTGAGTGGTTCCCTGCCTCTTCAATTTTGCCTATTTCCATCACAGATGACAGAGAGGCTCTCTTCACCTCTTACAGCTTTGGCAGGACCCCTCCGGCTGCCGAGAAGTAAGCATGAGGCTGTGGTGGCATTTTGAGGTAAAGTTTTGATTTTTCTGGAAAAAAGAGTAAATGTGGGTGGCACATGCCATGTTCCCTTCTCCTTGCCTTGAACACAGTTGTGATGCCTGGAGTTGGCAGAAGTTATTTTGGGACAATGAGGGGGGAAAATGGCATTGCAGAGATGTCCAGCCTAGGCTCTAGCCTCCTGGCTAAGGAGAAACCTGGTGCACAGTGACTTGCTGCCGCCCAGTGCATGCCCACCCGGTGCCGCAGAGGACCCGGGTGGGGCGCAGGCTGTGCCGCTGGGAGCACGGAAGTGCGCAGTCAGGAATGCCGCCTGGTGCTCCCTTCCTGCCTGGGGGAGGGACAGGGTCCCAGGGCAGGGCGGAGGGGGTGTGGAGGTGGGCATTGCCAGCAGAGGAGTGGGGAGTGGGAAGACCTCCTGAGTCCCAAGGCTCAGTCAGAGAGGAAGGGCCTGATGGCTGGGCAGTCCCTCCCTCCGCCGGTGGGTCCAGCGCGGGTCGAGCGCAGGTCCAGCCTGGCCACATCTGGGCAGTTCGTGTAGATGATGGAGCAGATGAGGGTGAAGTACAAACAGAAACCTGGAACTTGATTGACTGGTTTCCCAGCTACAAAATGAGTGAGATTCCAACAGCCAGGCCTCCTGCCCTTCCTCATGCGTAGTAATCAATAGTAAAGGTAAACATCAAGGACAAAGCCTACACTTACTGTGATAAGTACTGTCCAGAAAATACAACAGAAGTGCAAGCCCTTGCCTTCAAAAAGCTTACCGTTTACCTCATAGTGTGCACCTGAAAGGGCTATTTGGGGGAAAACTTTGATGGAACTAGAAGTACTCCTCTCTCCCTGCCCCCGACAAAATCCATGTAACATCCCTGGAACCTCAATGCCTTCTATGGCAAATGATGAGATTAATTTAAGGCTCTTGAGAGGAATTTCTCCTGGATTATCCAGGGGGCCCTAAATGCAATCACACAAAAGACAGAAGAGAAGACACACAGAGAGACCCACACCCACACTCTCTGGACCCCACATGATGAGGGAGGCAGAGGTCGGAGGGACGCCTGGAGCCCCAGCAGCTGGGAGAGGCAGGAAGGACGCTCCCGGCGCCTTCAGAGGGGCTCAGCCCTGCCAGTGACTTGCCCTCAGACTTCAGGCCCAGAGCGTGAGAGATGTGTGTTGTTTTAAGCCACTCAGTGGGTGCTGATCCTTCACAGCGGCCACAGGAAACTCAGACACACATTCTAAACTCAGTAGCAAGTCGAAACACAAAACGACCTTAGAAATCACCTGGATCAGCCCCCTCCTACGCAGAAAATTGACGTTCACAGACATGAAATATTTACCCAGGTTCCCCAGAGGGCCAGTTGTCTTTACTTTCGAGGACACTGCTCTGCGGGGCTCTTGTCCAGGCGAGTTGCTAAGACGCTTCCCCAGGGTGCTGCATTCCCTCGCACGTCAGGAGAGCCTGGGCAGAATGGGGACACCACACACTCGGACGGGCATCCCAGGACACGGGGCAGCAGGGCCAACCTTGGGACGGGGCAGTGCCATCCTCAGAAGAGGGCCTCATCCACATCGCTGAGAAGCAGGCCCTGTCAGGGGCCAGATTCCACGGTGCTGGGCCACGTCAGGCGGTTGTATGTGTTGTCTTGGTCAGTAGCCACGAGGATCCCATAGGGCAGAAGAGCCCGCTCTCCCACACCCATTTTACAGGTGAATGAACCGAGTCTCAAAGCAGCCGTGAAACTTGCCAAGACCCACACCCATTTCTGCCTCCAGACCTCAGCTCTTCGCTGCTAATGGAGACTACCTCCCAGAGGCGCAGGTCTGCAATGCACGGAGAGACCCCTGGAGGGCGGCAAGGGTCCTGTTGGAGCTGCCTCACTCCAAGGGCGTCCACCTTCCTCAGGACCCCCAGGGAAAAGGCTGAGTCGTCTCCCATGGCTTATACACCGTTTTCTGTACTCATTTAACCTCCAAAAACCAGTTTCAGAACTCAATCCCTGTAAAGATTTTTTCAAAGGTCCCTTTTCAGTCTCAAGAAGCAGGAAGCAATATGCTTTTAAAAACCAATTAGGCACACATTTTTGCTCATTAAATAAATATTTTTACTTTGGACCCGATTGATTTTTCAGATACACAGAACAATGAGGTTGAGTCACCTGTTTGCAGCTCTGTAGCCCCTTTCCTCCCTGGAACTTTGAAGTCGCCGTGAGGCTGCTACACCTGGCCCACGGGTGGGGCCTGGCCCGTCCCACAGAGACACACCTGAATTCTCACCCATTTCTCGGTTGTTTGGAAATTGGCTTGTGATCTGCTGGCACAAGCCTCTTCTTGGAACACCAAGGACAGCTATGCAGCGCGATGTGCCCTGCCGGGGAAAGTGCCCGACGGGGAAATGAGTGGACAGGAGCCCCAGGAAAGGTCTGCCCTGGAACCCTTCCTGGCAGTCCCAGCCTGTTCCAGCCAGCCTGGACTCACCTTGCTTCGTGACACCTCATGGCTGCTGGGACCCATGGAAGAGAGCTGAGCGAGGCCAAGACTTCCTTCTGTGGACGAAGCCTTCGTTCACCCATTCGACAGATGTTTGTTGAGTGCCTCCTTACTCCACGTCCTGTTCTAGGTGCTGGGCATCAGGAATGCTGCAGTATGCCGCAAGGTGGACCTCGCTATGGAAACAAGAGAGGGGAACAGGATGGGAACATGGGTGCTGGGCACGTTGCGGTTTTCAATACGCAGAATAGACTTGATCCAGAAGGCAGTGTTTGTGCAAAGACCCATCCACACCAGGGTTAGCTGTGCACACGGAGGCTCTGCAGAACAGGGTCCAAGCATAGGGAAGAGCTGGGTGAGGTCCTGATGCAGGTGCTCCAGGGTCAGTTGGGTGGCACGTGGGCCAGCCAGACGGGGCTGGTGCATGCAGTCTCTCCCTCACGGACCCGGCCCCTGTTGACCAGCATCAGCACCTCCTGGAACCAAAGCACCAGATGAGAATTCATCCTTATCCTTTCTACCACTGACTTCTTACCTGGAATTATTCTTCTGCTGACCTCCATTAAATCCACTTCCCCACTTAATCTTCTGGTACATTTGGTCTTTCTTCATTTTTGTGTGGACCCACAGGATACCAAACCAATGGTGGGTTTTACACAAGAATGTATTTAATTTAGTTTTCTTAAATAAATGTCACATCAGTTATTTATTTTTTTAAGAATTTTATTTTTTATTTTTTTTAAGATTTTTTATTCATTTATTTGAGAGAGAGAATGAGAGACAGAGAGCATGAGAGGGAGGAGGGTCAGAGGGAGAAGCAGACTCCCCGCCGAGCAGGGAGCCCGATGCGGGACTCGATCCCGGGACTCCAGGATCATGACCTGAGCCGAAGGCAGTCGCTCAACCAACTGAGCCACCCAGGTGCCCCTCATATAAGTTATTTAAATAGTCAACTGGTAAGTTTAATACCCTTGCATAGAAATAACTGTAGGTATTGGAAGAATAAATAAAGATCTGAGTCGAACCCCAATATGTAAGCAGACAGTTTAGTAGCTCTCTATTTAGTTGTTTGCACATTCATCGGTTGATCCATTATCTTTGTTAATATTAATTGGATCCAACTGGTTCACTTTCTAATTCTTGAAGTAAAATTGGAACTGGTTCATGGGGTAATTTCTAACCTACACTGAAGGGTGTGTGTCATTAAATTCAGTTAGCACATCAGAAGACCATGCCAGAAAACAGATGAAACCACAGTCTAATATTTCAAAAGGAGCCAAAAAGAAACAAAATGGTAGAAGCTATGAAAGAACAACACAGTTTAGAATCAGAACAATGAGAAGGGAAGGCATGCAGAAGATGAATATTTGGGAAGTCAGATGACTGAACTCAGGAAAGAATTTAAAATATTCTTCCACTTTAGAGAACCTGACAAGGAAGAAGCACAAACAGGAGAAGTCACAGCAGATGCTTTCTTCGGAGACATGATTGAAAATGTGGGGAAGGCAGTGGTAGAACAGTGGGGCAAGCAGGACCTCACACACACCTGACCCCATGCACACCCGACCCGTGCACACCCGTCCCTGATGGAGCCGCCACACGTCAGGGCCAGCAGGACCTTGCGCACACCCAACCCTGGCAGAGCCGCGGCAGCTCGACCAGCGAGCCAGAGCACAAAGTGCACTTCCAGAAGACTCTCCTGGAGAAGAGACTTCACTTGAAGGTCCACATTGAAAGAGGGCATCAAGCACTGGAAACACAACCCAGAGTGACTGGCACTGAGGCATTTAACAAAACTGGTGAACTTCACAGAAAAAGAGAAGTGATTTGGTCATAAGACAAAAAGACCAAGTCACTTTTAAAGGAAATAAAATCAGAGTATCCTCTTTTTTTTGCCGGAAGATAGTGGAGTGACATATTTAAGATAATCAAGGAAAGAGCATTATAGGCCAGGGACTTTCTATCCCGCCAAACTGAACTAAGGTCCACACCAAACCCCTCAGAACTCAGGGACTCCCTGCAGGTGGTCAGCCAATGTTGCCTTAAGGGCAAGATGTAACTATCTTAAGCTCTATGGGTCAAGAGGCACATTGAAGATATTATAAAATGCTTACTTAACCATTTAAAATATAAAAACTGGGGACACCTGGGTGGCTCAGTTGGTTAAGTGTCTGCCTTTGGCTCAGGTCATGATCCCGGGGTCCTGGGATCGAGCCCCTCATCAGGCTCCCTGCTCAGCGAGGAGTCTGCTTCTCTCCCTCTGTCCCTCCCCCCACTTGTGTTCTCTTTCACTCTGTCAAAAATAAATGAATAAAATCTTAAAAAAAAAAAAAGTATAGGATGAGCTGTTAGTTGCCAGTATTAGCAACATTTCTGAAACTTCTAAGTTATACTCTTTCCTTTTTATATACATACCATAAAGTTTACTTTTTTCCTAATAAAAAGAAACGATCAGGACACAAAACAGTTTCATCACTCCAGAAACTTCCTTCGGGCTTCCCTTGTGGGGTCAAACCCGTCTGCCACCCCAAACTCCTCTGTCTCTAAAGTTCTGTCTTTCGTGAAATGTCACATACAACGAACCTTTCTGGACTGGCCCCTTTCGCTCAGCGGGTGTGCAGTGTCTTTGGCTTCATCCAAGTTTTTACCCGTATGGATAGTTAGTTCCTTTTGTTACTCAGTAGTATCCCATTGTGTGGATGTGCAGCTTTGTCCGTTCACCTGTTGAGAGATATTCAGTTGTTTCCATTTTTGGGTGATTATAAATAAAGCTGTTATAAATAGTTGCATATAGATTTTCCTTGAGATAAGTTTTCATTTCTCTAGGGTAAATGTCTAGGGACTGGATCGCTGAATCATATGGTAAGTGAATGTTTACCTTTCAAAGAAACCCACTTTTCCCAAGTAGCTGTACCATCTTTCTGTTCCCACAACAATGGAAGAGAGTTCCAGATGCTCAGCACTCTCACCTGAGCTTGATGTTGTCCAGCGTTGCCTTTTCTTCCCTCCCTTTCTTTTCTTTTTCCTGTTGTGCTATTCTGATGGACACAGAGAGAAACCACATTGTGTTGTTCATTTACATTGCCCTTGACTAACAATGTTGTGCAACTTTGTGTGTGATTATTTGCCGTCCAAAATTCTCTAGTGAGGTATCTGTTCAAATCTTTTGCTTTTGTTTTTTAGGTGTTTGGGAGTTCTTTATATATTCCAGATACAAATCCTTTGTCAGATGCTGGCTCACAGATATTTCCCTTTAGCCTGTATCTTGTCTTTTCACCCTCTTAATAGTGTATTTTGCAAAGCGAAAGGTTTGATTCTCATGAAGTCCAATTTATCCATTTTCTCTTTGATGATGTGTGCTTTTGGTGTCATGTCTAAGAATTCAATTTCTAACCCAAAGTAAAAAATGTTTTCTCCTAAAACTTTTATAGTTTTATATTTTGCATTTAGATTCGTGATCCATTTTGAGTTAATTTTTCTTGATCAGGGCAAATGTGTGTATCAATGTTTATCTTCTTACATGTGGATGTCCAGTTGTTTCAACACCATTTGTTGAAAAGACGATCCCTCCTCCGCTGAATTCCCTTTGCATCCACTGTAAAAAACAATGGGCCATATTTGTGTGGGTCTGTTTCTTGAACCTCTATTTCTTCCCAGTGATTTATGTGTCTGTCTTTTTGTCAATACCACACTGTCTTTATTACCTTCACAGTAAGTCTTAAAATCAGATAATGTGAGTCTTCCAAACTTGCTCTTCTTTTTCAAAATGATTTAGATCTAGTCTTTTGTCTTTCCATATAAGTTTTAGGACATGCTCCTTTTTATCTATTAACCCTTTCTGTGATTTTTATTGGAATTGCATTATACCTATAGATCAATTTGGGGGATAACTGACCTTTTTACTGTGTTAAGTTTTCCAATCAATGAGCATGTTATAGCTCTTCATTTGTTTAAGTCTTGGTTGATTGCTTTCATCAGCATATTGTATTTTCAGCATAAAGATCCTGTTCATGTTTTGTTAAGTGTATATGTATTTCATTTTCTGTGGAGCGGTTGTGGATGGCACTGAGTTGTAAATCTTGGTCTCCACATGCCCACTGTTAGTGTACAAAAGTGTGATTTCCGAGTGTTGATCTTGTATTCTGTGACCTTGCTGAATTTGTTTACTAGCTCTGGGTGTCTTGTTTTGTTTTGTAAATTCCTTGGGTTTTCTACCCAAACAGTTGTAACATTTGCAAATAGAGATGGTCTTATTCCTTCCTTCCCCATCTGTATGCCTTTATGTCTTATCTTGCTTTTGCACACTAGCTAGGACTTCCAGCATGATGTTAGAAAGGAGTGGGAAGGGCGCCTGGGTGGCTCAGTTGGTTAAGCAACAGCCTTCGGCTCAGGTCATGATCCTGGAGTCCCAGGATCGAGTCCCACATTGGGCTCCCTGCTCAGCGGGGAGTCTGCTTCTCCCTCTGACCCTTCCCCCTCTCGTGTGCTCTCTCTCTCTTTCTCTCAAATAAATAAACTCTTAAAAAAAAAAAAAAAAGAAGGGAGTGGGAAAAGCAGAGTCCTCTTCTTATTCCAGATCTTAGGGAGGAAATGTTCAGTTCTTTGCCATTAAGTATGATGATTAAAGACCTAGCTATATAGGTCTTTGAATAGATGTCCTTTATCAAACTAAGGAAGTTCTCTTCTTCTGGTTTGCTGAGAGTTCTTGTCAGGAATGAATCTTGAATTTTGTCACTTTTTTGGTATTATTTGAAATGATCATGGAGTTTTTCCTCTTTCATATATTAATATGGTGGATTGAGTTGACTGAATTTCAAATGTTTAACCAGCTTTGCACCCCACTTCATCACGATGCATTATTGCTTGTATGCGTTGTTTACTTGATTTGCTAGTATATTGTTGAGTGTTTTTGCATCTGGGTTTGTGAGGGATATTTGTATGTTGTTTTATTTTTTATGTTGTTAGGTGCCTGGTTTTGCTGTCAGGGTAAAGCTGCATCATGATGTCAGTTGGGAAGCATTTCTCCTCCTCTATTTTCTGAAAAAGATTGTGTAGCATTGGTAGTATTTCTTCTTTAAATATTCACAAAATTCACCAAGGAAACTGTCTTATCTGGAATTCTCATTCTCAGGATTTTCACCATGAAGCCAATTACTTTAAGACAACAAGGATTGTTCAGGTTCTCTGTTTCTTCTTGGATGAAATTTGGTAGCTTGTGGCTTTCAAATAATTGGTCTGTTTCATCTAAGTTGTCGAGTGCATGCGCACAGAGCGGTCTGTAACATCTCCTACTGTCTTTTTAGTGTCTGTGGGGACAGTCATGATGTCTCCTTCCTCCATTACCAGAATTGGTCACTTAACCTTCTCTCTCTCTCATCAGTCTGGTTAAAGGTCTATCAATTTTATTGGTCTTTTCAAAAACAGTTTTTAGTTTCACGGATTTTTTTCTTTATGGTCTTTCTGGTTTTAATTCCATGGATTTCTCTTATGTTTATTATTTCTTTCCTTCTGCTTGCTCTCAGTTTACATTGCTCTTCTTTTTCTAATTTCTTAAGGTGGAAGCTTAGATTGTTGATCTCTAACTTTCCTCTGTTTCAAATATAAGCATTTATTTCTTCTTTCTAATTAAATGCCAACATAATATGTTTTCCTCTGAACACTACTAAGTTTTGATATGTTGTATTTCTATTTTCATTCAGTTTAAATAGTTTCTAATTTTTCCAAGATATCATCCAGGATGTGTGGGTTATCTAGATGTGTCCTGCTTAGTTTCCACATATTTGGGAATATTTTTGTTATTGTTTTCTAGTTTAATTCCATTGTGAGTTTTTTGTTTTTGTTTTAAATTTGTTAAGGTGTGTTTTATGACCCAAGGTCTGGTCTGCCTCAGTGAGTGCCCATTAGCGCTCAAGAAGGACGTGCACTTTGATGTGGTTCAGTATAGCGTTCTACAAATGTCAGCTGGGCCCTCTTTGCTCCTGGTATTGTCAGTCCTTCCACGGCCTTACTTGTTTTCTGTCAACTTTCTTATCAGTTACTGAGAAAGGTCTTGTTAGTCCTGAATTGTGTCTCCCTACCGCCCCCCCGAATTTATATGTTGAAATCCGAGCCTCCAGTGTGGCTGTATTAAGAGATGGGCCTCCGAGGAGGTAATTAAGGTTAAAATAGGTCAGGAGGTAGGGTCCTAACCTGAGGGACTGATGTGTTTATAACTGAAGGAACAGACATCAGATACCTCTCTGCATCCCTATATCTCCACGCAAGCCCAGAGGAAGGGCCCCTGAGAGGACACAGTGAGAAGGAGGCTGACTGCAAGCCAAGGACGGCACTCTTACCTTGACCTCAGACTTCCAGCCTCCAGGACCGTGAGAGAGAAAACATCGTGCAAGCCTCCTGGCCTGTGGTCTCTGGTGCAGCTGCCTGAGTGGACAAGTTGGGGCAGGGTCTTGCCTGCTTCCCCTTCCCAGCCTATCAGCCTGTTTCCTGTATTTTACTGCTCTGTTAGTAGGGCATACCAGTTTAGGGCCACTGTGTCTTGGTGAACTGACCGCATTATCACTAGGTGATGTTTCTCCTTATTGCTCTAAAGTCCACTTTGTAACTTCAGTTTTTTAAATGGCTGCTTGCTTGGCATATCTTTTTTTATTCTTTTATTTTTCATCTACCTATATTTTTATATTTGTTGTAGATGCATGTAGGTAGGCTGTGTTGCTTTTATCCAGTCTAACAATTTCTGTTTTAATTGGTATGCTTAGATGATTTACACCTATCTTAATTATTGATACATTTGAATTTAGATCTACCACTTATGCGTTCCATTGTATGTTCTCTATTTATATCCTTTGTTTTTCTCCTTTTCTTCCCTTTCTTGCCTTCTTTTGCATTACTAGAATATTTTTTAGTATTTTGTTTTGATTTACCTATTTTTTTTTGTTTTACTCTATGTCTTTGCAGAGCTTCTTTAGTGGTTACTCTAGCAATTACAATATAGATATTAACTTCTCACTCCACTATTCAATCTACTTAGAATTAATATTTTACCACCTCAAGTGGGATGTTAGACCCCATCACCACAGGAAGAAATAGAAAATCTGAACAGACTGATAACCAGCAAAGACATTAAATCAGTAATAAAAAATCTCCCAACAAACAAAAATCCAGGACCAGATGGTCTCAGAGGTGAATTGTACCAGGCATTTTAAGAAGAGTTCATACCTATTTTTCTCAAACTATTCCCAAAAATAGAAGAGGAAGGAAAGCTTCCAAATCCATTCTGTGAGGCCAGCATTACCCTGATACCAAAATCAGATAAAGATACCACTAAAAAAGAGAACTGCAGGCCAATATCCCTGATGAACACGGATGCAAAAATTCTCAACAAAGTACTAGCAAACTGAATCCAACAATACATCAAAAAATTAACTTATCATGATCAAGTGGGATTTATTTGTGGGATGCAAGGGTGGTTCAATATTCACAAATCAATCGATGTGCTACATCACACCAAGAGAAAAGATAAAAATCATATGATCCTTTCAGTAGATGTAGAAAAAGCATTTGACAAAGTACAACATCCAGTCATGATAAAAAAAAAACCTCAAAAAAGTAGGTTTAGAGGGAACATACCTCAACATAATAAAGGCCATCTTTGAAAAACCCACAGCAAACATCATCCTCAATGGAGAAAAACTGAGAGCTTTTCCCCTAAAGTCAGGAACAAGACAGGGATGTGCAGTCTCACCACTGTTATTCAACATAGTACTGGAAGTCCTAGCCACAGCAATCAGACAAGAAAAATGAATAAAAGACACCCAAATTGGTGAGGAAGAAGTAAAACTGTCACTATTTTCAGATGACATGAAGCCTCATCACCACATGGATCCCTCTAAATTTACTCTTCATGTGTGGTCGCCGTGTGTATTACACCCATATGCATTGAAAACCCAACTAACGTTAGAACAGACATCAGAGCCGCGAAAATCAGCAGGCGTGAAGAGGAGAAATAGCCCACTGCACTCATTCAGAGATCTACTGCTTCTCTTGTTCTTCCTCCTGGACGTTTGACTTTCCCTCCGGCACCGTCTCTTTCTGCCTGAAGGACCCCTCCTACGTCCTTCAGAGCAAGCATGTTGCAACACGTGCTAAGAGTGCTTCTCCTCCTGAGAGTGTCTGTCTTTCCCTAATTTCTGAAGGATGCTCCTGCTGGACGTACAACTCTGACTTGGTGGCTCTCCTGGTTTCATGTTTTAAACATGTTCTTCCATATGTTCTAGTCTCCATGCTGTCTGATGAGAAATCCACCTTGTTTGAATTATCGTTCCCCATGGGGATGTGTCATTTAATTAGTTAAATTAAGTAATTTAAATAAACTCTCTTCTCTCACAAACGTTCTATTGAACCCCTGCCACCTGTCACCTCCTGGACACGGCAGGAAGCAGAGCTCCGTCCAGGCTGAGGCAGACATGCAATAGATGCTTGGAAATCTCTCCTGCTTCTGGATAGGCTTCCTTTATTGATTATTGCAAACGTTTTGCTCATATGCTAAGATTGCCACTGCTCTTCTCTTACCTTCACTGTGGGACAAAAACCTCCTCTACAGTTTATGGAAAATACTGAGACCATGATTCTTCATTCATTCTTTAAGACAGCATTTATCTTCCCAAGAAATTTTTCAGTTTCTCCTTACAGACAAAGGTTGTGCTTTTTTCTTGGAAACTATGCAGGTCAGACATGAATTGGAGACACACATTCTGATCCCAGCCCTATCGCCATCATTGTGTCTTTATATCTGGACAAGCTTCTGCCCCTCTCTGGAAGGCCAGTTCCTTGTGAGGCAAAAGATGGAAATTAAGCAGGGTAATTATTAAGGTCTTGCTCAGATAGATGACTTGCCCAGTATATGACTTCTTGCTACAACCTAAGAAACACAGCAGGCGGCAAGTAAATGTTTATTGACAGTGAAGAAAATTCACCTCACTGTGCCTCCTTTGCTGGTGGCCGCCTCCTGATGGCCCCACATGGTCCCACTCCTGGTTTCTTGCCCCATGTGGCTGCGTTTTCATCACACGGGTCCGACCGTGTGGCCAGCAGCCGTGAAGGGGTGTCACCTCTGAACAGGGTTGATGAGACCATGTTTCCACCCCCGGTGCCCTCTCTCGGACTCTGGGAGATGCTCCAGTGGCATCTGGAAAGGAGCTGGTGCCTCCTGTCAAATTCAAGCAAGTGAGCTTGGAAGTGGACCTCCCAGCCCCCAGCAGAGATGAGGTCAAAGTTGCAACCAAGAGCTGGGTGGCCACCCCACAGGAGCCCTGAGCATCCAGACCACCCAGCTGGACTGCCCCCATTCTCAACCACAGACACTGTGAGATGTTTGCTGTTTCAGGCTGCTAGGTTTTAGGCTGACTGGTTATGCAGCAACAGACTAGCACTACTCTTCTGGGCAGGATGATGTGGGTGGAGCTGAGACAGTGGTTTGAGTTCTGTGAACAGTAGCTCTTGTCCTGTCTCGGGTGTGAGTGATGACTTAGGAGTTGTCTTTCTTCAGAACCAAAACGCTGTTCCTAACTGCATTATTCATGACTCAGCAGAGCAATGGCATGACTGCATGACGAGGATGTAAGACCCCGGCATTTCAAGGAGGGGCACAGAGAGTAAAATCCTGCTGAGCCTGACGTTTCTGAAGATGCTTCCCGAAGGCTTGGACCAGACACCATGGAACCATACTCTCTCCTCCTGAAGGTGGAAATCTTCACACTGGTGAATCACAAGATAAACCCCAGCATGTTGACTGCTGTGGGGAGGTGGGCGCCAAGACCAGCGCATTCCCTCGGCGTTCCGACCAGGAGGGATGTGGGTCCCTGCTGTTCCCATGGGCATTGGCTGCAGAGTGAGTCACAGGTTGCTCAGCCCAGCTCCCCCTGGGCAAGTTGCAGGTGATGTTTTGTGCACTGGGGTGGGGGTAGGGGGGGCCTGGAATGGGTGTGGTGTCTCACTTTCACTGCAGGGTACGGCTGAAAGTATCATTATTTTTAAATCGACTCTCTACAAACATTTTGCAGCATTTCTGAAGTAAATAGGTCACAGAGCAGCAGTACAATAAGGATGACGGTGGGGGTCCTGCAGGACAAGAGGCAGGTGGGGAGGGTCTGTGGTCAGTGGAGTTTGGGAAACAAGGCTCCTTCTGGAAAGATGCACCGCACACACCCAGGGAGCTCTGCAGCAGAGACTTGCCTCACCCTGCTCAGTCCACACATAGCTAATGCCCAAGACCACTCACTCCAGAGAAGAAATAATTGAGACCAATTACTATGTGGAATGGTTGCCATGGAAATGATTCTGTGCCCATGTTTTTCCTGACATCTAACTAAGGTAGAGAGAGAAGCTTGAAATAGTTTCCGTTGGTGGGAAAAAAATAAAAGCAGAGATAGGAAAGTCTTCTTCCCCAACAGGAAGAAGAGTCTGGGTTTCAGGCAGCTGACGAGGGGTCATCTCAACTTTGTCATTTTCTTTCAACTTTTACTCTTGGAGAGCAGAGGACATCAAGGCTTGTTGGGACCTCAGGTTATGCAGAAGGTTTCAGCTCCCAGTTACCATCCTGGGTGAGTTGCAAGGTCCAAGGCTTTGGGGTAGAGGCAGACCCGCTGGTCAGCTCTGGTGGCACCCTCAGGGAGGACGGCTTCGGTGTCCCACACCACAGCTGGGCTATCTGCCCCGCAGTAGCGTGTCTCATGTGACTTTGTACTTTGTGGAGTTTTGTGAGGAGTAATTGAGCTAACACGTGTCCAGCTCTTGAAACAGTGCCTAGCAATATGTTAGCTATCGTGTGTATTTCTTTAAACTTTTCTCCAATTTACCTCCTTTCCAAAAATGATAATTAAGCACACACACACTAGAATTGAGACAACACAGAGGTTAGCACAGCCTCGTGCCAGGGTGCAAGCATGGCTATGCATGTCCCACATTCATGTCCATGGGGTGACATGCACCTCCAGGGCATAGCAAGGTGTGCCCTTGGTTCCCCCCGGAAATCACACCTTCCTTCTTTACCTATTCACTGTGCAACTGACCGAAGCAGCTGGTGGTCACCACACACCAAACAACAGCACCATGAACCTGAGGACGATCTCCAGAAAGCACGTTAAAGAAGGACAGGAAGGGCGCCTGGGTGGCTCAGTTGGTTAAGTGACTGCCTTCGGCTCAGGTCATGATCCTGGAGTCTCAGGATCGAGTCCCGCATCGGGCTTCCTGCTCAGCAGGGAGTCTGCTTCTCCTTCTGACCCTCCCCCCTCTCATGTGCTCTCTCTTTCTCATTCTCTCTCTCAAATAAATAAAATCTTTAAAAAAAAAAAAAAAAAAAAAGGACAGGAAAAGGTATCAGAGCAGGTCTGTCCCAGACAGGAACAGACTTGCAAGCAGGACAAGGTCGCCACACACACACGTGTATCTGTGTGTGCAGGTGTTTGTGCTTTGAGAATAGAAAATGTCTGATATTTAACATAGAATACCCAAATACAAACTCTGAAACGCACTTGCAGACACCGCCCACCACACCCAAGGCCTCCCTGTGTCACATGCAGCCATCCTACTTTCTGTTAGGGCCAGAATTCCTGAGCACCTGTGTCCGGGCCCTGGACAGATGTGGAGCACCCTGTGTCTGTGGGTGCGTGCGGGGCTGAACTGTGCTCAGCGCCGCGGTGATGGAGGGTATCCTGCCATAGCGCTCTGATACCTTGCAGAGCGCAGTGCCATGTCCCTGAAGGTTTTCTGTGTGATGACACGCCTGGAGACTCATGTGAGTCATGCTCCCACGAAAACATAGCAATTTTAGGGGCTGACAAAACAATGAGTCCACAAGAGGCATTTTCTAGGAGGTAGTGGGGGAGCCCTAACACCAGGACTTGAGCCTGGCTGCACCCCAACTCTGATCATGGGCAAATTACCCAAACATATAATGTCCACACACCGTGTAAGCCCACTCTCTAAAGACCTGAGGGTACGTGAGATCATCACCGGCCTGTTTGCTGTAAGATAACGCTTCCTCCCCTTCTTGAGCTGGCGTTCCTCCTCAGAATGGCGGGCGGAGCCCACCCCATGTTTCACCACCTCGTCTGGGTGATGCCCAAGCACCTTCATGGGCCTGGGTCTCTACAGAAACAGCATCCCTGCCATCACTGGGCAGCAAACGCTCCTGCACAGACTTGGGAAAATACCTTAGTCATCAGAGAATTATAAGATTGAAAGAGAAATCTGAGAGGAGATGAAGGTGAAAGGAAAATACTAGAAAGAACCAGGGGATAAACCTGAGGGTGAAAAGTGGCCAAGGGGTGGGTGGGCTGGCGGTGGCCAGGAAGTGGGGAGTGTCAGGTTCTCTCCCGTGGGGGGTCTCCCCACTCTTTACCCCCTGGGGGGAAATTGGGAACTGTGAGATTGAGTCCAATGGTTAAGACAGATGTCACTTCCTGGAATGACGCTCTTCCAAGATGACCTGGAGAAGCGGAAAGAGTTCTGTGCAATCCCCTCAGGGCCTCGCCACCACTGAGCAGCACCACCAAGGACAACCTTTCTGTCCAGGTCACGCCCCTGAACCCTGGAAGGGGCAGTGTGCCTGGAACACTTTCTAAAATAAACAAGTTTAATTATGAAAGTTTTTAACATACACAAAGGTAGAGAGAAGAGTATCACAGATACCCAGACACTTAACACCTTAATTTAACAATTTAACATTTTGTTATTTTTGCTTCATTTACTATTTTGGTCAAAGGATTTTAGTCAACTGACAGAGATCTTGGCATTTTACCCCTCAGTACTTCAACAGGCATTTCTAAAGAATTAAGCCAGTTTCCTGTGGAACCCAGCACCGCGGTCAACCTCCACCACAGAGCTCCCCGTGGAACCCAGCACCGTGGTCATACTCAACCAAATAAATACAATCCCTCAGGTCATCCAGCATCTAGTCCATGTCCACATCTGCCAGTTGTCCCAGGAACTATTATCTACTATCCAATCAAGGCGTGGCTTCTACTATCAGGCATGTAGTGCATTTGCCATTTGTGGAGATGGTGGTTCATTTACTTTTATCCAGAGAAACACAAGAAGAAAATAAGAGCAGACCATGATCTCCCTGTCCAGAAACTCCTATTTTTATTTTTGGAAAGTAATAAAAGTGATCAGTGTGTTAGATGAGGAGATCAAACCACGGAGGAGTGACATGACACTCTCTGGCGCGCACCAGCCCTCTTGCAAGGCCAGCCCCACAGAGCAGATCTTGTCATCCGCCCTCCAGAATGCATGTGTGCAAGACTCACACATCTGTGTGTGTGTTTTCTCCTCCTTCCACACCAAACAGCACCACACTTACCTCTGCAGCTGGCTTTCCTCGCAAACCAAAGTGGCAGAGGAAGCAGTCCTGGGTTTCCACCCATGGCTTCCACAACAGAGTGTCAAAGTAAGTTCTGTCAGCAGCTTGAAAATTTACCTTAAAAAAAACAAACACATCAGGGTGCCTGGGTGGCCGTCAGTTAAGCGTCGACTCTTTGGTTTCGGCTCAGGTCATGATCTCGGGGTCATGAGATCAAGCCCAAGTCTGCCTGAGATTTTCTCTCCCTCTCCCCACCCTAGCACTCTCTCTGTCTCTCTCTTTCTCAAATAAATAAATATTTTTTAAAAAATTTAAAATACTTTTAAAAATTTTTTAAAAATGAACACATCATTCCAAGAGGTAATACACAATGTTATTAAGTCACACAGAGACCTTGGGTTGACAATCTGCTAAAAAAGTACAATTATAAATGGCGTACATATATGACTTTCCTCAAATCCCAACCGTTCACCTGTTCACTCAGCTCCTCCACCATGTTTTCCAAAATGCCCAGAGGTTTCACACCTTGTGCACTAGAGCTTACCTCATGAAAGACATCGCTGTATTTATCCTCTTCCTGCTTTTTAATTCTGTAGCAAACAAGAGCATAATACCCGTGTGAAGGTTCAGGAATTGGAAATATTAAGTCTCAGCAGAAATGAAAGAATTAAGAGCAAAGAAGGGAGCACTATACGTGTGGTGTCACATGAACGCCCTAACAAGGCAGAGCAAATGTAAAGAAACCTTTAAACACATAATGAGACTGGCTGAAATTCAAAACAGGGCAGAGTTTATCAAAGGAAGAAACTGCCCACCAACATAAGGATTACAACAAAAGGTCAAAGTATTTGCTCATACGCTCAGTTGACTCTTGTGTTCCTTGTTCTTTGGACCTGAGATGGTTGTAGGTTTTAATCTGATGATCTTGATTGCTGAAAGCCTTTCTCTTGCATGGAGTTGGAATTTTGGTGAATGCTCTTTCTGTTCCTATTGCGATATTCGCGTAGTTCTCTCCTTTATTTTGTCAATATGGTGAATTCCATTGATTTGACTTTCAGATACTAACCTAACCCTGCATTCCCAGAAAAACCCTATTTTGTCATGATGTATTACTTTTTTTTTTATATATTACTAGGTTCAACTTGCTAGTATTTTGTTCACATTTTTTGCATCTGTTTTCATGAAGGATGTTTCTCTGTAATTTTTCATACCTTATAATGTCTTTGCCAGGTTTTGACATCAGAATTAAGCTGGCCTCATAAAACAAGTGGGGAAGAGTTCTCTTCTCCCTAGTTTTTGAAGTATTTTGTGAAATATTGGCATCATATCTTCATTAACTATTTGATAGAATTTACCTTTGAAGTGCTCTAGCTCAGGTGTGGTCTTTATGGGAAGGCCTTTGATAACAAATTTAATTTCTTTACTAGACATAGGGCTGTCAATAATAGTGTTTAGTCCATTAAAGTTCTCTCCTAAAAAAATAGGGCTATTCAAATTTTCTATTTTACCTTGTGTCAATTTTAGTAAGTTGTGTTAAAAGCATGTATTACACAAGTTGTCAAATTTATCAGTATAAAATTATTCATAATGTTGTAATATTATGCTATTAAAATATGTAGAGTTTGTAGTGATATCTTCTCATACATTTCTGGTATTGGTAACTTATGATTGTTTTTCCTTTGATCAGTCTTGCTAGGGCTTTATCACTTTTATTAATCTTTTCAAAAAACAACTTTTGCCTTTATTGACTTCTCTGTCAATTTCTCTGTCAGTTAATTGTTATTAATTTCTCACCTTTATAACTTTTTCTTCTACTTCCTGCTACTTAATTTGGATTTATTTTGCTCATTTTTCAAACTTCTTAAGGTGGAATGTTAGATCATTTGTTTGAATTTTTTTAATGTGCACTTATATAATTTTTTAAAAGATTTTATTTACTTATTTGAGAGAGAGAGAGAGAGAGCACAGGAGGGGAGAGTGAGGCAGAGGGAAAAGCAGACTCCCCGCTGAATAGGGAGCCCAACACAGGGCTGGATCCCAGGACCCCGAGATCACGATCTGAGCCAAAGGCAGACACTTAACTGAATAAGCCACCCAGGCACCCCAACATTTATATAATTTTTAGTTATAATTTTCCCTCTAAGCTCACTTTCACCTTATCTTTCAGATTTTATTTGTTATATATTCATTGTCACTCAGTTTGAAATATTTTCTAATTTCCTTTGTGATTTTGACCCCTTGATTATCTAAAAGTGTGTTCTTTAATTTGCAAAGATTTGTGTTTCCCCAGATGTATAATTATTATTAATTTCTAATTCAACTCCATTGTAATCAAAGAATATTCTTTCCCAGATTTCAATTATTGGAAATATCTGAGACTTACTTTATGACCCAGCATATGATCTATAGTAATGTTGAGTTCCAGAATTTCCATTTGGTTCTCTAAAAAAATAATTTCTAATTCTCTGAGAGTCCCCATCCATTTATTCTTTTTTTTTTTTAAGATTTTATTTATTTATTTGAGAGAGAGAGAATGAGAGACAGAGAGCATGAGAGGGAGGAGGGTCAGAGGGAGAAGCAGACTCCCCGCTGAGCAGGGAGCCCAATGCAGGACTCGATCCAGGGACTCCAGGACCATGACCTGAGCCGAAGGCAGTTGCTTAACCAACTGAGCCACCGAGGCGCCCCCCCATCTGTTTATTCTTTATGACCATATTTTCCTTGGATTCCCTGAATATATTAAAGCCCTTGTCTTCTAATTTCACCATCTTTCATTATCTTGAGGTAGGTTTCTACTGACTGCTTTTTCTTGATAGGTCACATTTTCCTGTGTCTTTACATGTCTAGTAACTTTTTATTGTAAACTATTGTGTCCCCACCATTGTTGTCAGGATGTTGTAGCAACTCTGGATTGTATTATGTTCCTTGGAAGAGTGTTCGTTTCTGTCCTAGCAGGTTGCTTGGCTGCAAACAGCACATCTGGCTTCCCTCTGATGGAAGCCGCTGCTGTGTCTGCTCAGGCCTTTCAGGCTTCAGCTGTTGCGTTTCTTCTCCGAGGCCTTTGGCGTCTCCCCCATGCATGCAGCTTGGGAGCCCGACCAGGATTTGCATGGAGTTTATACACAGATTTACTGGCCTCATGGTAGCTTCCTCGTGGAGGCTTTACCCACCACTTCTACCTCTGCCAGCTGTGTCCTCAGCCAAATGCCGTTTCCCTGCGAGTCACCTGCTGCAGTTCTGTTCCTTCCAGGGCTGTCGGTATTCAAGTTTGTACCTTCTTTAGTTGCTCTCCAATATCTCTAGTGTTTTTAGTTTTTTACGGAACATGTAATTATTATCTAAAATTACTCTGACACAAGCTACTCTGCCATTTACAAAGCGAAACTCCTACATAGTTTTTATATCTCCCTCAAGTTTTAATTTAACTGAATTTTTTTCTCAAGTTTTAATTTTAAAATAACTGACACCATTTACCTTTAGTAATAGGATTTACCAATGTCTTTGCTTTTGCTTCTTTCAACCCACTCCTTCCTTCCTGACAAACTATACTTAGTGATTACTTCCTGACAAACTATACTTAGAAAAGTTTCTAAGTTTTACATGCTCTTTCTGGTCTTTAAAGGTCCAAGGTGCCTTATTTTATCCTCATGCTGGAGAGATAGCTTAACTGATAATTTAGTGCTGATAGTTACTTACCCTTCACACAATAAAGCTATTGTTCCATTGTTTCCCGGCATTTATTGCTGCGGATGGGATGCCGTGGTCGGTCTGATTGCCTTCCGTTTGTGGGCATGTTGGACACATGCTACATACCTCCAAATTCTTTCAGCCCCACCTGCCTTCTGGACCTGAACTATGTGCTTCACCTCAGCCTTTGCCATTCTTAAATACCCAGGTATCTGAGATGCATCCATATCACACATCCTGGAAAGAGTTACTCACGTATATACTCCTGGCAGTAAAGAAGATTATACCTTCTAAGTTATAAAAAAAAAAAAAAAAAAATCAAAGAAAACAGATTGCAGTGTTCTGGGGCATGGCACAATGAAGGATGTCATTTCAACCTACATTAGATCTATTTTGGAGTACTTTCAGGGGGATGAGACAGAAGTGTCAGGCCCTGAGAGAGACAACAAAAGCTCATTGTCCCTAAAACTCTGTCCAAGACAATGCTGAGCAATGTTCACAAGCTCCCACCCATTCTCCTGCTTCTGTCAAGGGTCAGATCTTAATGGACTGAACAGTTCTGGTCCTGAGTGAGGTGGCCCGCCAGCAGGGGGTGGATAGGCACAGAGGAGTATTCCCACAGCCTGGAGTCAAGCCCTAGGGCAACAACTGGGAAAAGTGTTCCAGCCACTCTCATCATCTTCCTTTAGGGACCTTGGGGCATCCAGGTATCGCTCTCTTTCTTCACTTGCGACACTGAAGAGCTGGTTTTTCTTGTTTTCCTTTGAAATATAAGTGGTAAAGGTGCTATTAGACAGCGAAGGAGACAGGTGGTGCCTTTCTGGGCCCATGAAGCTAAGTCATACAGATTCCCCCAAATCCAGGCCATACAAACCCGGGAGACCCTGGGGTTTGGTCTCCCTTTTCCAGTGCCATAAGCAAATGAATGAGGTCGGTTAGGGACATGCCCTACCTCTTCATAAGACCAAAAATATCTTTTGTAAAATACAGTCACCCTAATATTTCTGGTCACCATTTTCCAACTGAAATGGAGCAACTACTCATCTTGAGGGGGAAACAAAGGAAATCTAAGGCTGGGTTAGTACTAGAACCCTTTAGTTTTTTATTTTTATTTTTTAAGGATGTTATTTATTTATTTCAGAGAGAGAGAGTGATAGAGAGAGCATGAGTGGGGGGGAGGGGCAGTGGGAGAGGGAGAAGCAGGTTCCCCATGGAGCAGGAAGCCCGGTGCGGGGCTCAATCCCCGGACCCTGGGACCATGACCTGAGAGGAAGGCAGATACTTCACCGACTGAGCCACCCAGGTGCCCTGGTACTACTACCACCCTTTAGAATGAAGAAAATGTTATGAAAAGAGGGAACTTTTCTTTTAAAAATGGTTGTGAGAGGACCCTGGGAAGATGGCAGAGAGAGCACCAGGAATCTGTCTCCACACCAGACAGCAACTGCACTGGCAGAATCCGTCTGAATAACTATTTTGGAACTGTGGAGTCTGCAGAAGGCTGGCAAATTCCAGGAGATGGCCTGGCAGTAAACTGTGGTTAATTCTGGTCAATTTCAGCTCTTAGCACAGGAGCACCTTCCCAGCACCAGCCCCAGCCTGGCCCGCCACGCATTCCCGAAGCAGCCTGCACACAGCTTGAGGGAACCTGGGTGAGCAAAGAGGACCATGCCCCCCAAACACTGGGGATCTGTGCTTTAATGACTAATTGCAGCTTCTGAGCACCATAGTGTAGACACAGAGGGGAGTATTGTTGCACCTTCCCCTCACCCCCACCCCACTGTAACAAGATCCTTCCCCTGCAGTTGAAGGGACTTAACAGATTTAAAGGGCTAGGGTCCTTCCTCCCCTTCATAGGTGTGGTATATACACAAAAAGGAAATGAAAAAGGAATTAAAACATTTCACCACAAAAAAATCAACTAAACCCAAAAGAAGACAGGAATGCAGGAAATGAGGGATAAAAAGGCTGTAAGGCACATAGAAATCAAATAGCAAAATGACTGAAATAAGTCACCCATTTTCAGTAATTTCTTTAAATGTAAATGGATTAAACTCTCCAATTAAAAGACAGAGACTGGTAGAAAGGATAAAAACACAAGATCCAGCCATATGCTACCCATAAGAGACCCACTTGTGATCCAAAGACACAGACAGGTTGAAATGAAAGGGTAGGAGAAGACATTCCATGTAAATAGTGACCCAAATAGAGCAGGTGGTCCTACTAATACCAGACAAAATAGACTTGAAATCAAGTTTACAAGAGATAAAGAAGGCGTTATATGTTAATAAAAGGCTCTCTACAGTGAGAAGATAAAATTATAAACAATTACACACCTAATGAGAGACCATCAGAATATACAAAGCAGAAATTCACAAAACTGGAAAATAGACAGTTCTCTAGTAATAACTGGGAGACTTAGATGTCACTCACGGTAGTGGACAGGACAACCAGTCAGGAGATAAGGAAAGACGTAGAGGACCTAAACAACACAACCAACTACATCTAACAGACACATACAGAACACTCCACCCAGCAGCCACACATATGTTCTTCCCAAGAGCACATTTTCCAGGATAGACCTTATGTTAGACCAAAAATTAAATCTTAATAGATTCTGAAAGATAAATATTATACAAAGTATCTTCTCCAACGAGGATGGTATGAAGTTAGAAATTTGTAACAGAAAAAAATTGGAAAATTTTCAAAATTGTGGAAATTAAACAACACATGTCTAAACAACCAATAGATCAAAGAAGAAATCAATGGGTAAAATATTTCAAGACAAATGAAAACAAAAACACAACACACCAAAACTTATGGGACACAGAGTGGTGCTAAGGGGGAAATTTATAACTATAAATGCTTACATTAAAAAAGATCTCAAAATCAACAACCTAACTTTACAACTTAAGGAACTGGTAAGGACACGGAGAAAGGGGAACTCTCCTACACTGCTGGTGGGAATGCAAGTTGGTACAGCCACTCTGGAAAACAGTATGGAGGTTCCTCAAAAAGTTAAAAATAGAGCTACCCTATGACCCAGCAATTGCACTACTAAGTATTTACCCCAAGGATACAAATGTAGTGATCTGAAGGGACACCTGCACCCCAATGTTCATTAGCAGCAATGTCTGCAATAGCCAAACTGTGGAAGGAGCTGAGATGCCCTTCAACAGATGAATGGAGAAAGAAGAGGTGGTATATATATACAATGGAATATTACTCAGCCATCAGAAAGGATGAATATCTGCCATTTGCATCGACATGGGTGGAACCGGAGGGTATTATGCTTAAGTGAAATAAGTCAAGCAGAGAAAGACAATTATCATATGGTTTCACTCATATGTGGAACATAAGGCATAGCATGGAGGACCATAGAGGAAGGGAAGGAAAACCGAATGGGAAGACATCAGAGAGGGAGACAAACCATGAGAGACTCTGGATTCCAGGAAACAAACTGAGGCTTACAGAAGGGAGGGGGGTGGGGGGATGGGGTAACTGGGGAATGGGCATGAAGGAGGGCACATGATGTGATGATGAGCACTGCGTGTTATATGCAACTGATAAATCACTGAATTCTACCTCTGAAACTAATAATACACTATATTTTAATTAATTGAATTTAAATTTAAAAAAAGGAACTGGAAGAAGAACAAACTAAACCCAAAGCTAGCAGAAGACAGGAAATAATAAAGATCAGAGCAGAGATATATAAAATAGAGAATAGAAAATGGAGAGAACCAATGAAACGAAAAGTTGGTTCTTCAAAAGGATCAACAAAATTGACAAAATTTTAGCTAAAGGAACTAAGAAAAAAGGGAAGACTCAAATATGAAAATCAGAAATGAAAGTGGGTAAAATACTACTGATTCTACAGAAATAAAACAGATCATGAGAATACTATGAACAATTGTACACCAATAAATTGGATGACCTAGATGAAGTAGCAAATTTTTAAAAACACAAAACCTACTAAATTATGAAAAGTAGATAATCTGAATAGACCTATAACTTGTAAGGAGAAGGAATTGGTGAGCAAAACCTGGCAAAGCGAAGTCCAGGACCTGATAGCTTCCCTGGTGAATTCTACCAAACATTTAAAGAAGAACAAATACCAATCTTTCTCAAACTTTCCCCCCAAATTAAAAAGCTGGGCATATTCCTAACTCACTCTGAGGACAGCATTTACCTGATACCAAGCCAAAGACAAGAGAAGATCAGAACACTGCATGCTCATCTCCCTTATGCACACAATGCAAAGTCCCTCAGCAAGACAGTAGCAAACGTAATTTAGCATCCTATTAAAAGGATTGCACACCACGAACCAGTGTCCATCGACAGATGAACAGATGAACACAATGTGCTCTCTACACTGTTAGGTAAGTGCCTGGCATTGAGCTTTTGGCGGCCGAAGCATTCACTTCAAAGACATCCATCTCAAATAAACACAAAGTTCTGACTACACTACTAGATAAAGAGCCAGGCTGCCCCACCCTGAAGTTCCCTTTCCAGAAAGCTCTGGATGACCTAGGGAGTTGACTGTGTGAGTGACCTCACTTTAATTCTCACTCTTATATTTTAAATTCGCCAACAAACAGTGAACCCACAAAACCCTAGGCAGTCCACCCTGGACCCCAGTAAAGGCAGAACCCCAGGCCTGTGCTTTCTCTGTGTGTCTCTCTCTCCCACCTCGGCCTCGCTGTATGGCCCCAGATGCGCCGTATACCCCCAGGCCATGTGAGTCACAAGCCGGTTTCCTCAACGCTTCTTGGTGGTTGTGGCCGAGGTGCGTCTCGCAGTCATAGTAAGAACCGCCAGGGCAGGGGCGCCTGGGTGGCTCAGTTGGTTAAGCGACTGCCTTCGGCTCAGGTCATGATCCTGGAGTCCCGGGATCGAGTCCCGCATCGGGCTCCCTGCTCAGCAGAGAGCCTGCTTCTCCCTCTGACCGTCCTCCCTCTCATGCTCTCTGTCTCTCATTCTCTCTCTCAAATAAATAAATAAAATCTTAAAAAAAAAAAAAAGAACCGCCAGGGCGAGTCCAGCCCCAACACTGGCTCTGGTCAGGGAAACGGTCGTGGAGATCCGCCATAGGGAGTATGAGCCCAGGTGAGCGCCCCCGGCATTTTAGTCCATAGCACCAACACAAAACAACATACGGTGGGAAATTAGTCAGCTTTAAAAAGGAAATGGGGCGCCTGTGTGGCTCAGTCATTAAGCGTCTGCCTTCGGCTCAGGTCATGATCCCAGGGTCCTGGGATTGAGCCCCGCATCAGGCTCCCTGCCCTGCGGGGAGTCTGCTTCTCTCTCTCTGCCACTCCCCCTGCCTGTGTGTGTGCTCTCTCACATGCTCTCTCTCTCAAATAAATAAGTAAAATCTTAAAAGTAAGTAAATAAATCAATAAAAAGGAAAGGAATTACGAAACCTGCTACAGCATCGATGCACCTGGCAAACGTTATGCTGAGTGAAATCAGCCGTTACAAAAAGGCAAATACTGCATGATTCCACTGATACGGGGTACCTGGAGCCATCAAACTCACAGAGACGGGACGTGGGACGGTGGGGGCCGGGAGCTGGGGGGCGGGAACGGGGTATTTCATGGGACAGAGGTCCAGCGAGGGGATGGTGGTGGCGGCTGCACGAGTGTGTGAATGAGCTCAGTACATGGAACCGCACACTTAAAAATGGTTTAGATGGAAAACTTTATGTTATGCATTTTACCACAAGAGAAAAATTGTAACGAAGAGTGGTTAAGGAGAATAAATCTAGTTTGGAGGAATAAAAGTACAAACAGACCTTGTACTGTCCACTCCTAGGTATATACCCATGAGAAATCAAAGCACATATCCATACAAGATGCGTAAGTGTTCACACCAAAATTATTTTACTAGCCGAAAAGTAGGAACACCCCAATGACCACAAACTGACAGGCGGTGTGGGAACCGCGGGGATCCACACAGAGGAGCACGGCTTGGCAGTAAAGACAGACGGCACCCTGGCACCCCCGGAGTGTGGAGGATCCCCGGCGACACACTGTTCCACGGGACAGCCCGCCACGGAGGACCACAGACGCGTGGCTTGCTTTCCAGGCAGCATCGGAATAGGCAGGTCCCGGAGAGCCGGAGACAGAGTGGATCAGCCGCGGCCCAGCGCCAGCCCAGCGGACGGGGCTCTCTGTGGGGCCAGCTCTGCTGTCAGTGGTGCCACCAAGGGTCTGGGTCCCACTCTCCCTCCATCCCTTCCAAGGGGTGAGGCCATGGGCACCATAGCACGTTTTGAAATTGTATTTTTTTTTTTTAACAGGAAACACATGTATGTGATGGAAAATTCAAAATGGACAAAAAGGGTTCCTGGAAGCGCGAGGCCCCAGCCTGCCGGCCCTCGCTCCAGAACAATGGCTGGGTTGGCTGCTCTGCCCCCAGACGTCTCCATGCTGCCCCATCCGTCCCCCCTGGCCTCCTTCAGGGAGCGTGCAGGTACTCCCCTGGCGAGAAAGATGCTGCTGTCGCAACCCGCTTCCTCCCAGGGGGGCCGTGAGCTGCACTCCCTGCTCCGCGCTTGGCCGGTTCACGTAAGGAACTTGCTTGGGCGTCTCAGCTTTACAACCTGTCTTAATATGGCAGAGTCGGTCCCGTCTTGTTGCCATTTTTATATGCCCTCCGTTTGTTGAGGATGTTTCTGCTATGTATAAAATTCTGGGCTTGCAGGTTTCGTTTCTTTGCTTGTGGGTTTTGTGGCCAGCTCCGTGGAAGGCCGTGCTCGTGGGTTTTGTGGCGAGCTCCGTGGAAGGCCCTGCTCCTTTGCAAAGGTGGCTAGCGGTCCAGTCATTACTCCCCAGGATAATGCATCTTTTTTCTTTGGTTGCTTTTGAGATTTTTCTCTTGACATTGGTTTTCAGGACTTGGCTGTGAGCTCGCTGGGTGTGAGGGTCCTTATGGATGCCTCCTGCTAGGGCCTCACCGGCATTCACGGGCTTCACATCATTTGTTGATTTTGAGAGATTCGTGGGCTTCAATTTCTCGAGTCTCTCTCCTGCCAATTCCTTATCCTCTCCTGAGTTGGGGCTCCATTTACAAGGGCTTTCGGTCCTGTGACGATCGTCCTGCCCTTCCCACCGCACCCCCGCTGTGCTGGACAAGATCGGCCCCCTTGCCCCCACGAGGGGCCCCTTGCTCCTTAGTGCTGACGGTTCTCACAAACGATGAATTTATAGCTCCGCGGGGGGATGCCTCTCCTTGGCAGCTATTCTCCAGTGCTCAAATGCAAAAAAAGGTTCTCATACTATTCTTGCAATAATTCTGTCAAAATTAAAAATTTAAAAATATATTACTTTAAAAAATCTACAAATAAAGTTTATATAAGAATATACATTTGACTTCTGCTTGACTAAGATGTTGGAAGTATTTTTACCCAGCAACCGGAACAAGCCGTCAGTGTGTTCACTCTGACCTTTGGTGGAGGCCATGTTTTCCGACATCTTCGCTGTAAAGTTACTTTCTCCATCATGTCGTTAATGAGCGTTTTGTGGACAGGTTCTTGAGAATGTAAACATCACATCCCCCCTCAGTTTTCCATGTATTAACTTGTGTAAGTACGGACCCCTGGGCCCCAGCTTTATTCACTGGGTTGTAATCCAGCACTATTACTGTTTCCATGACCAGATTGTCCCGCTTCAGCTGGTTTGTGCTCCCTTCACACGGCCTCGTCGTTCTCGACATAGTTCTTCCTTTCTGACGCTCTCTGACACGGTTCCTGGCTCAGCTTCCCAAGGACTCCAGCTTCCCCCTGGGGGAGAACAGACTTGGAAACCCAGGCCTGGCGCTGGGTGGGATCCCTGCTGTGAGGGTGATGCCGCTCCCCACCCCATCCCGTCCCGTCCAGGCCACACACACTCATTCACATCTGTACAATGTATCCTGAAAATGATCCGTTCACATAGACATGGTCAGTTCCAATCCTGACTTGGATCTGGTTTTCTCTCTGTCCAAAATCTGTAACTCCCTTTTTTTGACATTAAGAAACTCAGCTTCTGTCATCCTCAATAGACTTACATATTTGATCCATCCCGTCTTAGGTAACTGGTGTCCTATTTACCGCCTCCCCTGCCCCTCACCCCCAGGACACTCTCTTCGTCTTGCTTGGGCTCTGACAGGTCACCCCTTGTGGATGCCTCTCACCCTGCTTGGGCCAGGAAGCCCATTGTCTCCACCCCCATCAGGGACACCTCACCCCTACACCTCAGCCTCCAATCTGAGGTTAAGGGGTCTTCACCTGCAGGGGCAAGAACACCTGGGACACAGGTAAGTGGGAAGAAAAGGGATCTGGCAAGGGCAGAGGCCCAGGGGCCACTCTGACGCCCAAGGAGGTGGAGGGGGCTCTGTGAGGTGCACATCCTGTTGCAGACCCCGCAATGGAAACTTTGCTGATGCTGGGATTTGCAGGTAACATTACTGGGTGTGCTTTCCCCATCCCATGGCCGCATTCCAAACAAAGACCGAAACACCTGATAAAGAACCAATTAAACTGTGTTTCTTCATCTGCTTTTATTTTATGTGACAAGCAGAACCTAATCTCATGAAGGGACAGGAAGGCCCCTTACCTTCCCAGCACAGAGAAATGGACAACCCCTTCCCAGCAAAGACTTTGAACTCTGGCGGGGAGAGAGTCAGCTGCAAGGAAGGCCTGCTGGCCAGAATCAAAGGAAGGAAGGAACTCGCAGCTTATCTGGAGATGGATGACAGGGGTCACGGGCTGCCCAGGACAAGGCTGGGCTTGTGATCAGCAAAGGGAAGGCAGTGGGGAGGTTGTGGGCAGAGCAGGCTCAGCTTTGGGACAAGGCAGCCGGAGGGAGGTGGGGCCAGCAGCACCTGAGACCAGAGGGGCGGTTCGCTGCATTGACAAGGTCACCGCAGGTTGGGAAACCCACAGTGGATAATCGGAGCCTGTTAGGTGCCTGGCATCCCACACCCGGCATGTGGGCACAGGGGTCTGGCCCATGTGCCTTTGTACTGGTGGCCTGGCTCATGGGCACCGTCCATTCTTGGACACGCATCAGCTGGGGCCGGGGACCGGAACCCCCTGCCCCCCGGAACAGCCCTGGGATTCCCGCGGCCAGCTGGGGTCCCGTCCTCGGCACCCTGTGGACCCTCGTGGCCTCTTCATCCCTCCTGGGCAAGCACGCCGTGTCGGTGGAGGGTTCTTAAAACCAGCCTCCAGAAGCATGTGCTCTGGTTCCATCAACAGAGTTTTTCTGGCTTTGTTTTGTGATTCTTCGAGCCTTGGAAATCTTCTCGAGAGGGCACTCTTCTTCGAGAATAGCAAACAGCCTCCAAGACCCCTGGTGAACTGCTGCTAAGCACTGGTCACTCAGCGTCCCCCGCCACGTGCTCCGAGACTGATGCCCTCTCACCCCGTACCTGGCCCGTGGGACAAGGAGGAGGGAGGCCAAGGCCTGGAGTCTGCTGGGCTTTCAAAGGCCCGCTTGTGGTGAAATGGCCCATCTGAGCACACAGAGACACTATGCTGGTCAGGGCTCTCTGCCTGAGGGAGCCCCTTGTGCTGATGCCCACATGGCTGGCCCCGTGTGTTTGTGCACAAATGTGCAGAGAGGGTTGTGGCTCAGCTGTCCCCTTGCAACTCTTGGTACATTCATTTTGCTTGTTTCATATTGAGTATGAAAAGATTAACATCAAATGCCCCATGTTTTCACACATTTCAAATTGGCAGAGTCTGAATTTGTGAGTGTTTATTGATTAGAAAGCATGTAGCCTCTCGGTAAAATTGCATGGAGCAAATAATTCAGCTCTAATGGCAAATTGAATTTTGGGAATATGGTATCAAATTAAATTAAAAACTGACCATCCAGCATGTGATCGGATTAAGAAAGACATAGAGTGTATTCAGTTATGCCTGATTCCAATGACCTCTTTACAAAGAAAATTGATTTGGCCAGAAAATTCCCAAGGACACCTCTGTCTGCACTTAGGACTGGCAGGCCACAAGCGTGTGCCGTGTGCGAGGCTCTGGTCCCAGCCCTGCCCGGCCACTGACGACCACGTCTCCTTCCTAAGCGGTAGAACTGGCTGCCCCTCAGGTAGTGTCCCCCCGAATGCACGGGCCAGCCAGAAAATGAAGGTTCCAAGCTCACAGGGTCTGTCGACAGACCAAAGGTCATCCCCACCTGGCTTGGGGTGCAGCCAGTTCCCCGGTGACAGAAAACCCCCATGTAAGCATGCACATGAGCAACATCCCTCTGCTGTGGCGGAAGTAGCCTGATCCCTGGGATTTCAGTGAAAGCCTGGAAAGGTCAAGAGTTGTGAGGCCAGGGACTGGGGGAGCCTAGGTTTACGTGCTGAATGCAGACTCAGCAGGGGGCGCAGCCCAGGACACCCGGCATCTCCGTCCAACGCTGGCCGTGTGCTCATGCGCATGGGGTCATTTCATCCACAGCCCCTTACCAGCCTTTATGAAATCCAGACAGCCTTGAATACCCCAAGTTTTTCTCAAGTTTGGTGCAAAATCTGGCTTGAACTATATCTAGTCTTTATTTCTCACTTACTGTGAGCATCTACCAGTGTGTTTGATTTTGGGGTGCTGTCCAGAGCCCACTGGGGTATCAGCTAACATATGGGCAGTATTTGCACCATACTCAATTTCTAAGACCTGAAGAGGTCTGCATCCCAAAACCATCTGCCCCAAGGGCGTCACACAAGGAAGAGTGCATATGGTTTCGTGTTCCGAAGCAGTGAACTCTGAATTAATGGGGTTTCTCAGCATCCTTCAGAAAGATTCAGTGGTTGAGCAGCAGAGGGAACTCCCCCTTGTAGTTGAGGAGTTTAACCACTTAAATGCAAATGCAATTTCATGGGTGGCTCTGGGGTTTTAGAGAAGCACGAGGCTATGCCTGAGCTCTGGAGCTCTCCACGGTGGGCTCCCCAGAATTCCCTAAGGTAGCAAAACTCAGGTTTTGACATCTGAGGATATATTTGGGTGGGGCAGATTTTTCCTCCTCTTGCGGTGTGAACCGGCAAACTCCCGGGAGCTCAGAGAAGCCCATGAAACAGGCTGGGGGACATCAAAGGGGATGAGGAGGCCCATGGAGGCAGGGGGCCTAGGAAGTCTAGACAACCAGGCTCCCCACAGCTGCTAGGGGAGCAATGGGGCTGGGGCTCCGGCCCCAGCTGCCCGTGGCTCAGCCTGGGTGGGCCGGTGCTGAGGCGTGGCCACCAGCCTGGACCTACACACGGGAGCAGACCAGACGGGAGAGGCACTGCCACCAGCCCGAGGCCCTGGTGGGAACTGTCAGCAGCTGACGGGAGAGTGGACTCCAGGCAGGGCACTGTGACCCAGCAGAGGCCAGGCTGGGGGTCTTCCGGGACGGCTGAGGGGGACAGGCCTGGGAAGCTGCCCTGACTCAGCGACACAGGCCAGCCAGGGCACTCGCCTTCCGTGTGCTGTGGGGGAACCACAAGGCAGGCCTTGGAGGGGGCACGGGGTGTGCCTGGTGTGGGGTCTGGCCAAAGGGAAGTTTTCCTTCTAGGGTAGGAGGGATACAGAGCCCGTCTGTGTGCTGATAGGGATCATCAAGCACAGAGGGAGGAAGGGCGTTGGCCCGGGGCCCGAGCTGGGTGACGCTGTGCAGGCAGGTGCAGCCCATGGGTGGCAGGAAGAAGGAAGTAGGCAGCACCAGGGCACAGGGTCCGTTTACACACAGCAGTCGTTTGCCAAGGGGGACTGAGTTGATGATGCAGAGAAATGGGAGGAAGCACAGGTGGGCCTGGTACAGAGAGATGAGGGCATCGGGGACAGTGAGGGCCAAGGGTCAGTGGCCTAGAGGCCCTGCTCGAGGCAGTAAGGGAGGGGGAGGCCAGCAGTGGGGCTTGTGCAGGGGTGGGTAGGACAAGGTCTGGGGTCAGCATGGGAGGGAGGTGGGCGGAGGACAGGACCCCCATGGGGAAGAGGTCAAGAAGGAGCCAACAAAATCCAGGCAGGGGTCTAATGGAGATTGGAGCCAGGAGCTAAAATCCCAGCAAAGCGGGTGTGGCCTGGCAAAGGAAGATGCTGTATGATGGGCAGGCAAGAAGGGTCCAGGGGCAGCAGAAGAGAACAGGACTCCAGAGGGGAGGAGGCGAGCCGAGCAGGGGCATGCAGGGTGTGAAGTGAGGGCGGCCGGGCATAGACGGAACTCAAGCACGGCCAGGGCTGGTCCTGGAAGTCCAGGCACGGAGGAGGTGAGGCCCCGAGGGCAGGCGGGGAAGGCAGCGAGCCTGTCGTTCCAGGGACAGGGCTGGGGTGCAGGGGTGACACCCAGGAATCTTCACAAGGGCTTCCCACCTCCAGGAGCTTCCGCCCGCCGACCACAGCCCCGGCAGCATGCAGGCTCAGGGCACACACTGCGCCAACGGAGGGCACGAGCTCAGGCCCTGGTGCAGCAGGCGTCAGGGCAGCTTGAGTCCCCAGGGGCCCTCCACCTCTTCTGGGAAGCACATGGGTGGCGGGACCCCTGGCTGGACAGACCAGCCACCTTCTTCGCAAGCCCCGTGCCTTGGGAGCCCCAGGCGGGAGCCAGTTGGGTGCTAGCTCAGTGTAGTTTCATTTGCAACCCTCAAAATTGTGGGTTGCAAGCAATGCTCTCATCTTGAGGTGGGGTCATCTCGTTACTTAGGATGCCCCTGGCCCAGCTCTGCCCCAGACTCAGGGGGTGTCTACACAGCAGGAGCTTTGTGCCTTGTCTCTCCTTAATTGTATCAGGGACAGAGAAGATGCTCCCAGTATCACACCACGTCCACCCATTCGGGAAAAACTGCTCCGCCAGACAGGTGGCACAGTGCTGATTCCCTGCCTATAAAACAGCATGATAATATCACCTACTTCATTGGGTGTGATGAAGATGAGCACATATACCCTGCTTGGAACCATGCCTGGCATGCGATACCGTCCCTACAGTGTTGGCTGTCATTGTTATTTCCCTAAGAGGAAGATGCAGGGACACCCTGAGCAATGTGTGTGGTTTGTGCAGTGTGGGAGGTTTGTGCAGGGAGGGTGTTTGTGCAGGGAGGGAGGTCTGTGCAGGGAGGGAGGTCTGTGCAGTGAGGGAGGTCTGTGCAGGGAGGGAGGTCTGTGCAGGGAGGGAGGTCTTTGCAGTGAGGGTGGTCTGTGCAGTGAGGGTGGTCTGTGCAGGGAGGGAGGTCTGTGCAGGGAGGGAGGTCTGTGCAGGGAGGGAGGTCTGTGCAGTGAGGGAGGTCTGTGCAGTGAGGGTGGTCTGTGCAGTGAGGGAGGTCTATGCAGGGAGGGAGGTCTGTGCAGTGAGGGTGGTCTGTGCAGGGAGGGAGGTCTGTGCAGGGAGGGAGGTCTGTGCAGGGAGGGAGGTCTGTGCAGGGAGGGAGGTCTCTGCAGGGAGGGAGATCTTGCAGGGAGGGAGGTCTGTGCAGGGAGGGAGATCTGTGCAGGGAGGGAGGTCTTCCAGTGTGGGAGGTCCATGCAGGGGGGTGGCCTGGCAGGGTGGATGGTACCGGCAGTGGGGCCAAGGTGAAGCTGACCATAGAGACATCAATGTCCCTTTCCTCTGGTGTTCAGTGGAGCATGGTCTCAATACCTTAGCATCTCAGCCAGGCCATAAGCACTGGGAATCACCCAGAAACCCACCGCTCCTCCTGCCCGCCTTGACCATGGCCAGCTGAGGCTCAGGGAAGCTGTGGTTCTCCAGCAGGTGGCAGGCCAGCCGTTCCCTCGCGGGGCCACCAGCCGCAGAGGCCCCTCCTTTGCCTGCTCCTTCTCTGCTCATTTTCAGCTCCACAGCACTGAAAGGACCTTGCTGGCCTGATCACTTTTGTTTATCTTGGAAATGTGTACACTCATTTTGTTTATTCTCAAAGCGTCTCTTCTTTTTTTTACTTAATCAGAATTAGGGGTACTCTAATCCAGGGAGCAGAGCTGAGAGAACACCCGAGAGAGGGTGGCCCCTGGGAGCCAGCGGGGACACCGGGGAGGGGACCAGGCTAGGGGAGCCCTGAAGGTCCCCACGTGGCTCCGCGGAGGCACAGGGCCCGCCGCCCCACCACCGAGGTCAGAGGATGCAGGTTGCTCTCCTCAAGGCAGGGGCGCTTCCTCGGGGGCCTCATCTGGGAAGGGTCAGCTGGGGAGTGGGGGCTGTGGTGCTTCTGGGGAGGGCATGTGGGCAGCCGCCCCTCCGTGCAGCACCCCCCGGCACTAGAGCTCACACGGGCTCCTCACAGGACAGCCTCGTGAGGAAGGCAGCCCTCCGGCAGCTGTGGGAGAAAGCTGAACTTCACGCAAGCTCAGCAACCCCCGCCCGGCCGCCCGGCCACACGAGGAGGAAGCTGTGTAACCTCTGAGCTCCAGTCCGCGCTTATCTGCAGGACCGTCCCAGGCGCCCGCAACCTCAGGCTCGCGCTCTGTGTTTGTTTTCTATTTATGGTAGTCTTGTTCCGTGTTCAGCATAATCTTATAAGCTGCCCGAAATTCCTTTGGGAAGCAGATAGGGGTGTATACCCTAAATAAATAAGTCGGAGTGGTTTGGTGAAAGGTAATGGCTGGTTTATTTCCGTCGCCATAAACGTCCCGTGAGAGTGCTGAGTGCGAACTTGACGAGGGGCGGCTTTGCGCTGAGGCGCCTGCTGGGTTCTCCGCACTGACTTCAGGGCGTTCCTGCAAGGGAATGCTGAGCGATTTGCACACAAGACTCCGCGCTAGGGAAGGAACTGCTAGAAATAACAGAACTAGACGTCACTCCCCCATTTGGATGTGTGTGGCCGGTAGGCAGAGCTCAGTCTGTAAAGCAGTGCCTGGTAAAGGGGTTGAGCAAGGAAGCTCTCACCAGAAAAAGATGCCTGTTGGGAAAGATGGGGCTGCACACGGAGCTTTCCCTGTTCTCAGGCACCTGTGATCAGAAGCATTTCTCACACACCCTCCAAGTTTCTCTGCCCCTGAAGGTAGGGCCCCTGCACTGCTTTCTGGGGGAGCCCAGCACCTCCCCACACCCCACCCCGGCAGCCCTCACCCCATGCTCACACCTGGGTCCCGCTGCCACTTGTCATGAGGAAGATTAAAGATGTCTGCACTTTGCTCCAGACCAGGAACAATCATGTACTATGCTGAGGCAACTGGCTGGAGACCACCCAGAACTGAGCATCACCTGAATTTAGAGGTAATTTTTATAAGAACAAAGTACAATTTCTCACTCATCCACTCTTTATTTAGCAGCTTTCTTGAGGTACAACTGACATGGAATAAACTGTACAGTGTCCACTTGATGCATTTGGCATGTGTCTACACTCGTGATACCACCACCACAAACAAGATAAGGAACGCCTCTGTCACCCCAAAGATTCCTCGTGCCCCTTTGTGTTCTCGCTCTCCCACACCTCCCTATCCGCATCCCCTCGGGCTCCAGGCAGCCTCCGACTTGCTTTCTTTCACACTGATAAGTAGGCATTTTCTACAACTTTCATAGAAATATACTAATACAGTATTTACTTTTTCGGTCTGGCTTATTTCACTCCGAATAGTTATGTTGAGATTCACCTATGTTTATGTGTGGCAAGATTTCACTTCCTTTCACAGTTGGGGAGTGTCCCTCTGTAGGGATTTACCACAAAGCTGTATCCACTACCGTCCATGCACATCTGAATTATTTCTACTTCGGTATTAATTTAGTCACTCCAGCCTTCTTTGGTTAGGGTCGGCATTCTGGAAGCTTTCTAGTCTTTAATTTTTAGCATACTTGTCTTTACATTTAAAGTGGGTTTCCTGGGGCGCCCGGGTGGCTCAGTCAGTGAAGCGTCTGCCTTCAGCTCAGGTCATGATCTCAGGGTCCTGGGATCAAGCCCTGCATCGGGCTCCCTGCTTGTGGGGAGTCTGATTTTTCCTCTCCCTCCCCGCCCATTTGTGCACTCTCTCTCTCTCTCAAATAAATAAATAAAATCTTTATTAAAAAAATAAAATGGCTTTCCTATAGGGAGCATATAGTTAGTGAGGTCTCGGTTTTTCTTTTTTTTCTTTTTTTCCACTCTGACCATGTTTGCTTTTTAATTGGGGTATTTAGACCATTTATATTTAATGTGATTAGTGATAAAGCTTGGTACATTTACCATTTTTCTACTTGTCCCCTCTATTTTTTGTTCCTTTTTTCCTGTTTTCTTTAAGATTGTGTTATTGTTTGTTTGTTTGTTTGCATTTAATGTCCTTTGTAGGGTTTTTGGCTGTTGTTCATTGTTGTGTTCCATGGTTGCTTTAGGGTTTATGATATACATCTTTATCACACCCTGTCTTCAAGTGATATTATGTCAAGTAAGACCTTACAACAGCATACTTCTATGTGCTACTTCTAAGATACATTTAGTTCAACGCGTTATAAATCCTGTGATACATTGTTAATTTGTTTCCCATATCTCAGAGATCACTCTTTTATGTTGTCTGATGTCCAGTGTCTTGAAAATCTTTGTTTCATATATTATTTCTGTGTTTTTGTTTGTTTTAGGCAGGTGGTAAATCTGGTCCCAGTTATCCCACCTTCACTGGTAGGGAAGTCAACCCACTTTTAAAAATAACATTTGTAAGCCTTGCATGTTCACTACAGAAAACATTGAAAGTTATAGAAAAGTAAGTTAATAAACTAAAACCCATCCTGAATCCCACTCACTGGAGCACTGTTAAGACCTATGTCCCCCCCACCCTGCCGGTACTTCCTCTGTGCATGTCCGTGTGTGACAGTCCCCTCTTTGGTAATTACAAGCGCAGTGAACACACGTGGGTCCCAATCTTTTTCTCCTAACGTCACATAGTGAACATTTTCTCACGTCGTTAGAGTTCTTTGACATTTTAGAGAAAACACAGCACCCATTATGTGAATACACAGTAATTTATGTAATGAGTCCCTTTGTTCACGTAATTTCCATGATTTTGCTTGTAAAATGCATTTTAAGGACCGAAGTTAGTCTTCACAATTCATAGTTTCCTCTGGGCCTGTCCCTAAAAGTGACATGCCTGGATTAAAGGAGCACAAGGCTTCACATAAAAAGAAAAGTGTGTGCACATGTGCAATCCCACGTCGTGACGGTCAGGGTGCAGGAGCCCCACGTTGTCTCCCGAACGCAGATAGTGGATGGACCACCTCTAGACAAAGTGACGGGTCCCGTAGTTCCCAGGGCTGCTCAAAGTGGCATTAGTGATTCAAGGCTGTTTGCTGGGTCCAGGTAGCCAGATCTGAGCTCACTAGAACTGTTAGAGGGAGTCCTAACTCTAACACTGTCTCGTAGAAACTATGCCCCAAAGACAAGGTTATCCTGTAGCGGCACTAAAGTTGGCATAAAAGGGATATTAATTCTTCGGGGAAATGCAAAACGATTCACGTGCACTTGCTGTTAAGGCCCCTGTGAGTTGGCACAGAATCAGGAGAGGCCACCATGCACAGCAGGCCCGGTGACATGAGGCCCGTTGGGGCAGAGAGCTGGGCTCACCTGCCTGCCTGGGCAGGCCTGGCCCAGACCTACCAAGCACAGCGGCTGAGGGGCCAGTGCCTGGCCCCCAGAGCAGGTATGGGCAGAGCTAGGGGCTTCCTCCACCTGCTGGCTGAGCCTCAGGCGAGCAAAGAAAGAACAGTTTCTCCTGCGCCAGCAGCGCCGTGCAGGCAGGTGGTCCCGAGGGCAGAGGCAGGCCGGCCGGGCAAGCACCAGCCTGACCGCACTGCGAGCCAGGCTGCCCTGGGCCAAGCTGCCTGTGGGAGGGGCCGAGGGGACGCTGCCAAGCCCGCCTCACAGCAGGGGTACAGCACTGCGGGCGCCCCAGGCGTCCCGGGACAACCCACAGCCCGCAGGCTCCCGCGGAGGTCTGGAGGCAGGGCGGGCCCAGGGCTGCCCTTGCCTGCCTCGCCAGCCCTTCTCCTAGCCAGGCCCCTTCCACAAGCCACTGACCACCAGTGTTTCTGGATTCAGACCCCTGTGGGCTGCACTTGGCCTCGGGGCTGCAGCAGCTGTTTCGAGGTAGGTCTGACACTCAGGACCACTTGGCTGGACGCCCAGCAGCCCAGTGTTGCCGCCTTTGCCGATGATGCCAGGTTTGAGCAGCCTTGGCCCTGAACCCCTGACTGCACCCAGAGTAAGAGCCTGATCCCTTTCCAGACCAACAGCTGTGTGAGATGCTGGACTGGATGGTCTGGCCAGCACCCCGTGACCACCAAGGCCACAAAGGGTACTGATGAGAAAGAGGGGTTCCTGCTTCTGCTGTTTTCCATACAGAGGGTCCCTCTCCCGTAGTTCTAATGTCTGACCCGTGAGACATTCAAAACTCCATTTAAAGGTGCAGCTTCCCCTCCCCTGGCTTGGCAGGTCCTGGGGGCCTGGGATGGGGTGGGCCCCAGGGAGCAGTGGCCCATGGTACTAACCGCACTCCATCTCCAGGCTGCCCACTCTTCCAGGACCTGAGCCGGCTGGAGGGAGACCCCTCATCTGGTGAGGTTCTCATGGCTCCTTGGAGGCCCTGCCCTTAATTCTCCCTCTGCCTGGGGTTCCTGGGCCTTCAGGGGCCCCTTGCCCCTCCAGGATGGGCCCATGAGCCTTCAACCTGAGTGGGCAGGAGGCCGTGGGTGGGAGCCCCCAAGGCCAGTGCTGAGCTATGGAGACACCTCTCTTGCTTTGGTTATCAGGAAGAAGGAAGTCAGCACGGCAGGTCTGAGCGGCAGCAATAATCAGATGTCACAAAGTCCAAGCCTGTAACTCTGTGAACTTTATTGGCAGGAGGAGTCATCTCCCTGTCCCGCTTCCCCCTATTCTAAAGGCGGTTTGGGCACCAAGTAAGTGGTGTCTCAGCCCAGAGCAAGGCAGTTCGGGGCACGAGACCCCCAAGCTCGGCCTCCGGAGGACAGTGGAAGGAGGCCAGGCCCCGAGAGGCAGGGGCTGCTGGTGCTGGGGCCACAGCCTGGGAAGGCTAGCTCATTGCTGGGTAGCCCCATGGCCACACAAAACCCCAGTGTCAGTGTTTTGAGGTCACACAATGACAGGGCTCAACCAAGAGGTGCAATTTCCTCCTGATAAGCCCCTGGCAACTGCTGCAGGTCTTGGCCAGGACAGACAAAGTCACTTTCCTCCACCTCTTTCCAGGTACCTTCCCGAAGCTGAGTGGAGGCTGAGCCTGCTGGGAACCAGAGGAGTAAACTACGGGGTTGTGGAAACGTCCTGACCTTGCATTCTCAGGGTCCTGGCCCAATTCTGCTGGACAGGTATTCTCACAGGCTCGAGAGGGGTGGGGAGGCAGCAGCACCCGAGGGCCCCCCGTCCCCGTGGAGCCTTGGGCTCTTCAGGACCGAGACAAGGTGAAGGGTGGGCAGTAATACGCTAGAACGAGGCAGACAGGCCAGTCCCAGTGCTGGGAAGAGGGGATGCAAGAGCACCTTGCAGAGGATCACCGACACATCTTGAACAGGGTCTGCTGGAGACAACAGGTTCTTTTTTTTTTCTTTTAAAGATTTTATTTATTTATTTGATACAGAGAGAGAGAATGAGCACAAGCAGGGGGAGCGGCAGAGGGAGAGGCAGGCTCCCCACTGAGCAAGGAGCTGACGCAGGACTCGATCCCAGGACCCTGAGATCATGGCCTGAGTCGAAGGCAGACGCTTCACTGACGGAGCCACCCAAGCGCCCCCAGGCAGCAGGTTCTCGAGAAGCACCCCAGGTGCAGCTCGCTTGCACACACGTCCAGATGCCTGGCTCCTGGCTCCTGGGAGCCCCTCCCTGCTAGGGAGGCAAGGAGGAGAGAGAGCTGTTTCAGCAGAAAGCTAACCTCTGCCCCTGCCTGGGCGTAGTGCACAGAGCTGGGTCTGTGGCCACAGCAACCACCCACACCCAGGGTGGACTGCACGCCCCAGCGGTCACACACCGGGCTCTCACCAGTGGGCCTGGGGCACCCACACCGCCTGAGGTTGCCCACAGCCTGCAGTGTATGACCCCCAGGCTCTGTCCACCCACGTGTCCAGTCACACGGCGGTCCAGCAGCACCCAGTGGGAAGGGGTTTCTAACAATGAGGTTTGGGTGGGAAAGTCCAAGTACTAGTTAGTACTCCCCACTAGTCCTCAGCAGATCACCTGCTCACACTCAGAACCTAGCAAGACCTCCTTCTGTGGTTGTGACTGACTATAAGGCGGGCTACCAGGGGCGGAGGCTGCTCTTACAAAGACAAGCCCTGTGCATTCCTTGCTAATGGGTTTGGAGAATTTGGCCAGCAGAGAAGCTCGGGGAAGTGTGCGGGGAATCTCTTTGCTCGGGAGCAGGGGCAAGAGAAGGGCGCCGGGTGGCGAGCACCGCTGTCTGCCTCCAGCTTGGCCCTCCAGTGGTGGCCCCTGAGGGATGCCCCCGCCCGGGCTGATCAAGCCTGCTGGGGTGCTGCACTCCCCAGGCTCACGCCAGGCCGGACGGGCCCTGCGAGCACCTGGGAGGCACCCTTGGGTGGCCACAGCTAGCCCCAGTCTTCCTGAGGGGCGGCCCACGTGCTGCCCACGGCTCCTGTCCGCAGGGAAAGGGCCACTGTTTGCTCACTTTCCAGGGGGTGGGTGCGCCAGACTCTGCATTCTGGAGCCCCAGTATCTGATCATGGCTGGGCTGGCGCCACCTGCCCCCGATGCTCCACTCACACACTTAGCACATAAAACTAAGCCGGTAGGGAAGCGCAAGTCACGGAGGCCCGGCCCCGGCTCGGCTCTCTGTGCTTCCTTCCCCACACCAGCCCTTTGCCTTCCCAAGAGCCAGGCTGGCTGAAGGTGATGTGATCAGAAAGTGATTTTGGGTCCTGGGGTCCGTGGCAGGAGCCCTGATGGTGAGACAGTCCTGCTCGTCGACGAGTTCCCGCCACGGCCGCTTTTTTTTTGTTCAAATGTCACCACAGTTCCGTTAATTGTTCTTGACACATTCCTTTCCTTTGCTGATTAGGATGGGGTAAGCCACAGGAGGCCCACTACTGGACCTGCTCTGGGTCCTGGGTGGGGGGCTTTGCTCCCCAGGCCTTGTGCCCTTCTCTGTGGGCGTGCACTGGTCCTTGCTACCATCAGATGGCAGGCCGAGTGTGGTCAGTGGTCCGGGTGAGCCGAGGACCTGAGCACGGCCCTGCCTGTGGGGCGTGTGGGGCCCCTGGAGGATGGGATGGGGGGCTGGGTTGGCGGTGAATGACCGGCCCCAAGAAGGTGGCCCAGACAGTCTTAGAGAAGCCCTGGATTCTCTGCTCCCGCGGAGGGCCCACCTGGCTTCTCTGTCCCCCCTGGGGCCCCTGCCTCCACCTTGCACCCAGCACCCTGTCAAGACTGAGCCTCCAGAAACCACAAAGACCGTCTCCACCCTGTGTTATCTGAGTGGCTAGTGTTGAGTCTTCCTAATAAACAAAAACTGAAGCATCCCTAAATATTACTTCCATAACTTTATGGCAAAGGAGAACCACAGTGCAGACTGATTAGCAGTGTGGGGCCTGGAGCTAGGCCTTCCTGGCACACTGCGGCCCTGGCGCCCCGGTCTACTGGGGACCCCTGTGCACCATTCTTTCTTCCTTGCTTGCTGTCCCGCAGCATGCAGGGACCCTTCCAGGCACCAGGGGATCGGCACTGAACCACACAGAGAAACCCTGTCCCACAGAGCCCCCAGTGAGCAGGGAGACAGAAGGTACACAAACAGAAGGAGAACAGGTGTCACACCCGTGAGGCAGGTGTGGTTGGGGGGCGCCATCTCCATGGGTGGAGGTCACTGGGACAGGCTTGGAGGGAGGCTGGCTCCCCCAGAGGCCAGAGTGGAGTCAGAGGCAGGGGTGCAGGGCCAGGTCTCCAGGGGGTCAGCAACAGGAGGCTGGTGCCCAGCCACCTTTAAGAGGGCCACTCGGCCTCCCAAGGGCACAAAGAGCCTGGACCGGGCCAGGGAGGTGGCCCGGAAGCAGGGACAACTGAGTATCATGTTCCTGCCTGTCTTCTTCCGATGGCCACGCTCTCGGACGGCCTAACACCCATAGCCAAGTTCTACTCCTCCTTGGGGATCAACTAAACTCTATTATCCCATCCAGACACACTTTTTCTTGTCCTTTCCTATTTTTTTCAAGACTTAATTTTTCTAGAGCAGTTTTAGTTTCACCCAAAATTTCGAGGAAGGTACAAGGATTTCCCATATACCTCCTGTGCCCCTAAAATGCACAGCCATCCCCATTGTCAACATCCCCCGCCAGAGTGGTGCCTTAGTTGTCATTGATGAGCCTGCATGAACGCATCATAATCACCCAGAGTCCGTAGTTACATTAGGCTCACTCTTGCTGGTGGGCATTCTGTGGGTTTGGGCAGACGTACAGTGACATGTGTCTGCCGTTAGGGTATCAGAGTCCTTCCCCTGCCCTAAAGGCCTTCCTGCTCCTCCTATTCATCTGCCCCAACCCGGCAACCACGGGTCTTGCGACCATCTCCATAGTTTTGCCTTTTCCAGAATGTCATAGCCTTGGAATCCTCCGTAGGTAGCCTGTTGAGACGGGCTTCTGCTGGTAACATGCATCTAAGTCCTCCATGTCTTCATGGGGTGATAGCTCTCTTCAGTTTAGTGCCGGGTGACATCGCATCGTCCGGATGGACCCCAGTTCTCTTGAACTTTCACCTACTGAAGGGCATCTTGGTTGCTTCCAAGTTTGGGCAACTATAAATAAAGCTGCTGCAAACACCTGTGTGCGGGTTTTTGTGTGGACTCCGTTGGGGGAAATACAGGAAACACGACTGCTGCATCTTCTCGTATGATTATCTGCCATCTGTACATCTTCTTGGTGAAGCGTCTGCTAAGGTCTTTGGTCCATTTTTTAATAGTGTTGTGTTCTTATTGTTGAGTCTTAAGAGTTCTTTACATGTTTTGATAATAGTCCTTCATCATACGTGTCTTGTGCAAATATTTTCTCTCAGTTTGTGGCTTGTCTTCTCGTTCTCCTGTCACTGTCTTTCAGAGAGCAGAAGGTTTCATGTTTAGCGAGGTCCATTTCTCTGTTCCTTCTTTCACGGATCGTGCCTTTGGTGGAGCATCTAACACGTCACCACCAAACCCGGGTCACCCAGGTTTCCCCTTACTCTATCTTCTAGGAGATTTCTAGCTTTGCATTTTACGATGAGGTCTGTGATGCATGTTGAGTGCGTTATCGTGAAGGCTGTATGGTCTGTGTCTAGATCCATTTTCTGCATGTGCACGCGCAGCTGTTCCAGCGCCCCTTGTGGAAGAGAGGGTCTTCGCTCCTTTGTCGAAGATCAGTGACTGTACTTCTGTGGGTCTGTTTCTGCACACTCTGTTCTGTCGCACTCCTCTATTCGTCTGTTCTGTCACCAACACCACGCTGACTCGATCACAAGTCTTGAGGTCGGGAAACGTGAGTCCTGGACTTGGTTCTCCTTCGATGCTGTGTTGGCTGTTCTGGGTCTTTTGCCTCTCCATATAAACTTTAGAATTAGTTTACCCCAACCCATAAATAGATTGCACACTTGGGTGTTAATACCTATGCCCCCCACCCCCCCGCCCAGGCCTGCAGCACACTTGCCACTCCCCTGCAGAGCGTGGACTCAGGAAATCGAATCCATCTGAACATTCCTAGCAGGGATTTCTCAGGGAATGAATACAAATTCTGCTTTGAGGTCAAACATGCCTTGGATCCTCCTGCCCCGCACAGGGTCAGCAGATGAGCCCGACACTGCAGGGGGAGGTCTTGGGCTGGAGTGGGGCCTGTGTCTGGAACAAGGGTCAGTCTCCCCAATAGCATCTGCAGCAGCGTTGCGGGCAGGGCTCTTGGGCACAGCCATTCCCTCTGGCCTACCCTAGCTGCAGCGTCCTGAGGAGCTGAATGTGCCTTGGGGGGTCTGGAGGCACTCCAGCCTTAGGCCTGAGACCACCAGGTTTCTAACTTCCTTATTGGAAAGCCCGTTACTATCCCCAGGGAAGGTGACCCAGGTCTCAGGTCCACCAGCCACAGCAAACCTCAATAGGACCCTGGCTGGAGCCCACACCACCTGGCCCCACCTCCCAGGAGAACCTGCGGCAGGCAGGAGGGTCACTGAGGCAGGAGTGCAGGCCTGCTGGAGGGAGGTGGTGCTCCTAGGCGGGGACCCAAGAGGCCTGTCCATGGTGAGACTAATATTGACATTTCAAGGACAGCCTCCGCTTAGTTGTTGTGGGAGATCACAGCCCGGTGGGCGCCGACCTAGCCTGCGCTGCACCTGCTGGGACCTGTCTTCGGGGACCTGGCCTGGGGCATCCAGTCTGGAGAAGGATGGACAGATTTAAGTTTCCCGGAGGTGACATGCACTAGCAACCCGCCTCCTCCTGGAATCTTGGGGTCAGTCTTGGCCGCGCACCTCCCGCAACCCGAGTGATACCAGGGCTGGTGTCCTAGACCCACACTGAAGCCCCTGCTGCCCCTTTCACTGGGAACCTCAAATAAAACGTGGCCGCATGGACTCCGCCCATGCAGTGAGACAGAAGAATGCATCATGATCACGTGCAATTTACCCCAATGTCTCCGATCCTGTGCCTGACAGGCTTGGCCCAGACTCTGCCCCCAAAGCCCCCAAAGCCACCTAACCCCTGGCCCCGCCCCCAAGGCCTCATTTTCCCTAGCCCCATCCCCAAGGCCCTCACAGGCCCCGCCCTCACTGGCCCTCACAAGCTCCGCCCCAAGGTCTTCACAGGCTCCACCCTCATGGGCTCTCGCCCCACCCCCACCCCGCCCCGCTGTGGGCTCTAATGGAGAGGAGGAGTTGGAGGGGGAGCAGGGCGCTAAGACCTGGAGAGAGGCCTGGAAACCTGTTCTGGCTGGACAGAAGGATGAAGGACAAAGGGCCAAGAGGCAGTGAAATGTCCTGCTGGGGTCAGAAGCTGGATGGGGCGTGCGAGTCAGTGCCTGGCACAGTTTAAGGGCGTCTGTGCACCCCAACCTGCCAGCCCTGAAACCCACCCTGGACACCCTGCTTGTGATAGGGGTGCTCCAGATGCTCTCCTGTCTCAGACTTGAGATGATTCCCAGTCAGGGACACCCTCCAACCAGACCCTCCTCCAGCCCCCACCTTTCCTGCCGTTCCCTCCCCAGCTCCCCTCCCCTAACTGCCAATCCCCCATTTGCTCCTACCCTAACCCCTAGAAGCCCCCTCACCGCCGCCCCCTCCCCAGCACCCTACCCCTTCCTCTATGGCCCTCCAGCCCCAGCAAGCCTCCTTACCTGACCTCCTCCTGCAAGCCCCGCAAGCCCCACCACACAGAAGGTTTCTGCTGACGCAGGAGGCACGCCAGGTTCTGGGTCACCGCTGGGTGCCTTTGCCCTGCTTTTGTTCCGCACAATGTCCCTTACTCCTCAGGTCCTCCCAGGCTCCCCACACAGCCTCCAGAGCCGTCCGTTCCGCAGTGGGCACGTTCCCCAAGCTCGGGGTGCCCCTGGCCTCGACACCGCTTGGGACAGCCATCCAGGAACAGAGTGCTCCTCTGAGCGGACCCTCCCCGCAGCGAGGCTGGCGCCCCTGCAGAGGCCGAGGGTCAACTCTTTTCCGGATGAGATGCTCTTGGGACGCTTCGGCCCACTGCTCACCACCCCTGTCTGGTCACCGCTGTTGTTAGGATAATTGTCATTACCGTGGATGAAATGACAGCGTGTCTGGGATGACTTCAAAATAATGAGGGAGGCAGGAGAGAGGAGGGGGCCCTGGCAAAGTTGGTTCAGGAGCAGAAGGCCAAGGAGACTTTGGGAAACACAGAAGCCAGGGCTGGGCTCTGGAGACCCTGCATGGAAGGAGAGAGGGAGGACCCAGAGCCCAGACATGGGCTGGAGGGGAGATGGACCTTTGGGGCAGCGAGCAAAGACAGGTCCACAGAGGGCTCCCCAACTGCCCCTGCTGCTCTCAGAAGGGAGGCCCAAGAAGTGTCTGGAACAAATGTCTAACGGGGGGGGTGGGGGCTCAGATGGGCAGCGGAGCGGAGGGCGCAGCCAGCCCGCGGGCCCAGGGGTTGAGGCTGCCCTGGCCGGTCCAGCCCTGGGGCCTGAGTCTGGCATGCCTCGCGGCTGCCTCTGCACAGAAGTTGCCACAGCGGCTGGGAAGGGTGGTCCAAGGCACCCTCTGCCCTAAACTGCCACAGAATTAGCAGAGGTTCATACGTAATTCTGCACCCCGTGGGGATCTCACCAGCACCAGGGCTATTGTTTGATAAGGATTTAACTAGAAGCAGGAGGGAAACACTGGTAAGAGCCTCTCTCATTGTGAACGGTGTCAGGGTCAGGGTGGGAGCCCCCCCAGTGCTGCCCAGGCCCTGGGGCTCCTCTCATGCCAGCACCCCCCCTTGTCCGGCTCCCTGGGACACCATCTCAGCACACGGCCCTATTGACAGTTTCGGGGGTGATTTTTTCGTACTATTTTGTATTTGCATCTACCGCAGGCTGCAGCCTTGAGGAGGGCCTTGTCCACACAGGTGACCACAGGAGCCCAGGCCTTCCCATCTCCGTGTGCTTTTCCCTCTGGGCTCACAGACAGCCATCCTGGGAGGCAAGGTCAGGGAGTGAGTGAGTGGGTACAGAAGATTCCCTTCCTGCAAACAGGTTAACATGGCACAAGCATTTGGGGTTTGAGGAGACAATAGGATGTGTCATAAAGAGGGCTTACCTCCCAGCCTGTCCCAAGTTCGGGGAATGTGGCATGCTTCCCGTTTATGGGCCTGGCTGTCAGCGGGAAGCAGGGGTGGTGACTCAGTGCTGATACCTGCTCTTCCCCAGAATCATTCGGCCAGGGTGGGGTAGGGCATGGCAGGTGGGGCCCCAGCCTTCCAAGTAAGTGGGAGAGGAATCATTCAGGGGCCCCTCTCCCCAGCCCCGCCCTCCCCCTCTGTCACTCCATCGCACAGTCACTCTGAGCCAAAGCCAGGAGTCCTCTGCTGCCTCAAGGCCACAGCTCCACCCTCGTCCCTCCTGGCGGCAGGCGGAGCTCCCGCAAGCCTCTGGGCCCAGCCCCCCGCAGATGAGCTGATACAGGAAGGAAAGGTGGAAAGTGACCTGTGAACACACAAGTCTATCAGAGAGCAGTTCGTGTGGACTACTCCACGGCTGAAGCCCCAGCCAAGGGCCCTGCCCAAAGACGCAGAGGCACAGAGCTCCACGTCCCCAGGCTCGGGGCGCACAGATGCACCAGCTTTGTTTCAGACATCTGGTCCCAGTCGCAAGGACAGTTTTCCAGACAAATGTGCTTAGTGAGTCGGTCCCCCACCCTGCCTGCCTTTGTCTCTTGGGCTCCAGCAGGTGGAGAGCACAGACTCTGCAGGCACGTTTGGGGCCTGGTATGGGGGCGGTGGGGGTGGTGGGAGCTGGGTGTGAGGAAAGCCCTGGAGAAAGACCCCAGGAGAAAACCTGCAAGTGCGCATTTTCTAGCCAAGCAGAACCATCACCCGCGTCAGACTGCACCTCTGGGACATCATGGCATCCACAAAAAGCAACTGTTGATGTCAACAGACATGTAAATAATAAGGTGGCCAGCCCACCGTTGGTACCAAGTCAGGAGGCCCTCTCCCCCAGTGAAGCCAATCCCCTACCCACGCACCTCTAGGAACAGGGGGAGGGAGCTTGGGGCACTCTGTGCCATGGGAGTCCTGGGGCATCCAGAGCTAACCGTCCACAGACAGGGGCAAGGGTAAGGCTGAGCATCGTCCGGCTCTTGTTCTCTGTCTCCAGAAACCTGCTGCGTGATGGGCTCTAGCTGCTGGTCAGGGACCCTTTGGGGTTCTTGGGCCCCCCACTGCTGCCTCCCCAAGCCAGCCCTCTTAGGCCTTTGCTTCTCCCATCGGGGCTCCAGGTTTTGGAAACGAGGACGCCCCTGGTGCAGCAGTGCTGTTGAGTTGGGGCCTGCAGGCGTGGTGCCCCAGAGAAGGGGTGAGGTGGTGCATGCCGCCCGCTTGCAGAACGCCCACTACCAGGGCCGTCTGGGCAAGCTAGCCAGCCAGGATACTGTTGGCACCGTCACTCTCCTTGGACTAAACCAGCCACCCTCGGCTGCCAACCAGCTGAGCATTCAGTGCGGGGAAATTCACTGTGGCCAAGCTCTGCTCTCACCTCACCGCCGCCGGGCAGTGGCTTCACCGGGACCGTCGCAGCGGCCTCTGTCCAGACGGACAGTCGCCCGCATCTGCACATTCACTCATCCTGGACGCTGGACACTCACATGCAGCCAGCAGGCTGAGTGCCGTCACTGTGTCTGACAGATGAGGCACAGAGAGGTTCAGGAAGCCCCCAGAGGCCACACAGCCGGCCAGTGGTAAGGGCAGGCCTCCCCCAGGCTCTCTCTCCACACGAGCTGCCTCTGAGGGAGAACATCCGTGTGCGGGGCTGCAGAGGGGGCCCTGGCTCTGCAGGCCTGTGATTTGTGGGGAGTCGCGGAAGGCTTCAGCTTCTTTGCTTTAAAATGGGATTAGGGATTAGGAGGTGTAGTTGGTGGACGTCAGGCCAATCTGCGCATGGGGTTCCCATGGGTATCAAATGAAAGCAGTGTGGGGACGAGGGCAGGGGGTGGGCTGCAGCCAGACCCATTGTTATTTTTCTGTGTATTTAATACCCGATTTCCAAATAGGGAAGTGGGGAGCAGAACAATGGGCATATTCACTCACGGACGGAGCTGGCCAAGTCCTAAGTCCGGAGCCCGATGGCCCCCCGCGCTTCCTGAAAGTAGTGAGCCCCGTGTCTCTGCCCAGCACAGAACCACGCACATTTGAGAGTGGCGTATGTTGTTTCTTGCGAGGTTTGTGTGAATGCCAAAGGCTGCTAAATAAAAGAGAACTTGGTCCCAACGCAAACAGAAAAACTGGCAGACTCTAATGAACCCCCGAGGCGGCAGTTTGTGCAGGTGAGCTGGTGCCGGCCGCGAGCAGAGCATTACGCATTTGATATGGCGTCGGAATCCAGAATTACTGAAATAAAACTCATAGGCATTTTGATGCCAGAGAGGCAGTGAGCAAGCCTCCTCTCATCTCATTTCTGGGGCTTGTTACGTCTGTAGCTGCAGCCCGGCGAGCCTCTGCCGGGCTGAGCCTGCGGGGCCCCGGGCACGGCTCTCCCACAGGACTACCCCGCCACATACCCAAGGAAAACACCCTTGTTCTCACAAGCTGACACAGCAAAAGCAGGAGAGATTGATTTTTGAAAATACTATTCCTGAAATCCAAACCTGTGGCTGGCGTTTGCTGGCCGGTGGCTGTGTGGGCATCTTGGCTTTGGGACACCAGCGTCCACCCTGGGGTTTGGCTGAAGCCGGTCAAGGAAGCACATTTGAACCGGGAGGAAAAACCTGAGTTAATGTATTGTCTCCCACCCCAAATCTGCACAGCCAGCGGCAGGGGCCTTCATGCCCGTGCCGGCCTGCCCCAGGGGGCGGCTGGGGGCAGCGGCGGCTCCTGTGCCTCTCACCCCTCCCACACCCTCTCCTCAGCCACGAAACCATAACTCAGGTGCTGCGGATTCACAATTCTTCCTGAGGATTACGCTCAATAAACCCAGCAACTCCGATCTCTGGAAAGAAGTCCTGGGTTCTATCCAGCATGGCTATGTCCCCTTTACGGTACAAGGGGCTGGCCCAGGACAGCCCTGGCTGGGGGTTCGAGGCCGGGCTGTGGGCTCTGCCCCACAAGGTCCCAGGAGGGGTGTGGAAACACGGGGGCAGATCCATGATGGAGCAGGTCGTCTCTGGCAGGGCGTAAGTGGAGGCCACAGGGGGCACAGCTGGACTCCGAAGGGGCCCCTGGGCTCCAGTCTGAACCTGTGGGAGCCAGGAACCCCCAACCCAAAGCCCCAAATGGTCCTCGGGATGGTGGACTCAGCATGCCTCTCCTTCACCTCCTCAAGCTGGGCCCTGGCACGTGAGAGTCCCAACCCAGCTGGTGTTGGCTCATAGACGCTGGGGACATCGAGGTCCCCCTTGCACAGGACAGGGCAAGAAAGAGCAATGAGGGCCAGCAGTCACCTGCTATCTCTCTTTGCCTCTGTTTCCCCATCTGCGAAAAGGGAGGTGCAGTCCCTGGTTTCCGCTTCCCTCATTTTACAGATGGGGAGACTAAGGCAAAGAAAAACCACATGCCCAACCGCACCCATGAACCCCCATGAAAGCCTGTGCCATGATGAGCAGGGGCAGCGAGCACCCAGCACATCTTGGTGCCAGGGACAGAGCAGCTGTGCTCCCAGAGCCCTGACGATGTCCCTGCAGAGGGCGCAGACTCACACTCACTGCCTTTGGGGACAAGCCCAGGGTTGCTGCCCCCTGGATGTGGGGCCGGCGAGGCCTGCACACATCTCAGCCTGGAGGAGGCGTCCGTGGAGAGACCCTGGCAAGGGGTGCTGAAATTGTGTGGGAGTGGCCCCAAGGGGACAGGTGGAGGCAGAGTGTCCCCAGCCACGGCCAACTCTGCACTCTTGCCACCTGGCGGCCCTGGTTCAGGACAATCCCGTGGGACATGCATTCTGAGCCGCCCCTGGGGGCCTGGCTTATTCCCATCCCTGGCTTCCATGTCCTCTGGAATCCAACACATATCCCAAGAGGGTAGGGTCCCTATCAGGGCCAAGGCCGGGGAGTCTGGGGGCCTGGAAATGAGGATTTGGACAACAAAGGCCTGCCCCTCCCTCTGGCTCTGCCTCAACCTCTGACCCCTCCTTAAGGAGGCCAGAGGGCCAGTACATGCTCCCTAACCTCTCCTGGCCCTGTGGCCTTTGGTAAAATGCCTGGGTCTTTAGGGACCAGACAGCCTCTCTTGGGTCCTCTTCTTCCAGTGGGGCTGGGCTTCTCCAGAGCGCTCATTTCTGTTCTGGAGGTGTTTCTCACAAGCTCGGGCAAGTCTGGACCGACACAGGATGGCCCCCTGGATGGGGGTGACGCACTTATCAGCAGGACCAGGTTACAGGGGCCAGTCCGGGAAGGGAGTCCCCCTACCATCCCGAGACAGGGTGAGATGCTCATCCCCTGCAGCACCCAGACCTTCCCTCCCAAGGCTGGCTCAGGCCCACCCAGGGCCAGGAGGCTCTAAAGGGTCTCAGGGGCCTGGGGGTCCCAGTGAGTAGCAGTGGAGTAGACTGGGTGGGACAGAGGCATGCTCAGGGCTGGGGGCCACCTCCTGCCTGGGCGCCATCGAGTCGCCCACACTGCCCCAGCCCCCACATGTGGGCCGGGTTAAGGAGTGGACCAGAGACATGTGGGCAGCGGGCACAGGGCTCTCTCTGTCGCTGAGCCCAGCTGAGCTGAGCTGAGCATAAAAGCAAGTCCCTTTTTCCTAAAAGGCCTGGCAGGAGCACCAAGCAGAGGAGTACAGACACTCGTGCGCAGCCCCCGACCATCCTCAAAGGAGGGAGCGAGCTGGTCCTCCTCTGCCCTTTTGAGGAAGGAGGGCCAGCTTCTCTGGGGGCAGGAGGAGCCGGGCGTGTGTGCTGGGACCTTGACTCCGTGCCCCGGGACACCGAGTACCCCAGAAGCTGTTCTGGGCCAGCCAGGTCTTGCATGAGCAGCATTCCCATCTGAAAGGCTAATTTGTGTAAATGCTCTCCCCAGGAATGTGCCTTCCCCACCACACACACGGCACACATTCCTCTCTGTGAAAACTTTCCACTGTCAGGTGAGGGCTGCTGGGCCCAGGGGGCGGAAACCCCATGGTCATTCTCTGGGGGAGCCCCGCTCCCACACTTGTGCTGTCTTTGGCTTGAGGTAACACCCGAGGTCGTCAGAGCCCTTGGTGGGGAGGCCAGGGACAGAACTCCCTGACCACAGGGCCTGGGGTCACCCAGCCAGAGGGCCGCTTGGTCTGATGCTCTGAGGCCTGGCAAAGTCGCAGGGGCGGGGGGCCTGCAGGCTCATAATCAGTGGGTTTCTGAGCTTAGACTCCGGTCACTGAAGCCTCAGTCCCCACCTGAGTCCCCATGGGGCCCTGACTTGGGCTTACTGTGAAGCCCCCAAGGACAGGGCCCCACAGTGGGGGCAGATGACGCTGGTGACATGCTTCCCATGTGGCAGGTCCCATTGGGGCCAGTGACAGGTCTCCAGGGGCAGCGGTGACAAACCAGCCACCCTACCCACCCACTTGCCGAGGACAGCTCTCTGGGCTGTTGGCTGACCAGACTCGGGGTCTGCCGTCACTGTTCCAGGCAGTCCATGGTGGAGGCAAATCAGGTGGAAATGAGACATGAGTGGGGCCATGGGTGCCCCTCTGCACACCAGCCCCCGCCTGAGCCCTGGACAGAGGCAGCTCAGGGTCCAGCCCTGCAGCCCAGGGCCTGCCTCCCCACAGGCGCCCACCCCTCCCAGCTTTTCTAGCAGGTTCTCCAACAGCAGAAGGGGGCAGGCTCATGATCCCCACCCCACCGCGAGGACACATCTCCACCTTGGCTCCTCTGTCTCCAGGCCCCCCGGGTCCCCCCGGCGCCTTCTGGGGTGCTTGAGCTCACTTTGAGACCTTCAGTTCTTCCTAAATCTGAAGCTTGCCAACCAGACCTTAGCCTTTGCTTACACTTAAGAATGTGAGTCGAAAGACAAATGCATGAAAATGTTAATGGCCAGTTTTCAGAGCATGCTAGTAGGAGTTCTACAGTTATTCCCATCAGCAAAACTGCCATTCTTTGTAGAAATCTCCCTGGATTCCTTTTAGAAGAAATGCTATCAGGAGTGAATAAGTTAACACAACTATGTCCAACCCCCGTGAATAGGGGCTCATCCCAAGAGCACCCAGAGCCCTTGGCTCGGCTATAAATGGCAGTCTCTCCAGGAACACAATGTGCATTGTGCTTCTCCCCGGCGGGCAGCACCCAGGCTCAGAGGCCCCGAGAGCCTCCTAAATCCTCAGCACACACCGTATCAGCCCTTAGACAAAGCCCAGCTGCCCCACTCACCCCTGTCCGGCTATTGTCATCAGCCTTTCAGGCTGTGTGTTTGCTCTGGGCCTGGCCTGATACTATTGATCGCCAGGTGAGGTGGGGCTCTGGGCTGGGCAGGGGGGCATGGCTTTCAGGCCCCCAGGAACCTGGCCCACCTCCAGCAGCCTCAGTGGGAGCGCTGCAGACTTCTCATGCTGACATGTTAGTTGTGTGCTGCCCTATTTGGCAGGTCCGAGGAGCAGGGAACAGGTTGGCACACCTGCCCGGGGGTTAGTCCGTTTCAGGGACGGGGCCCACTGTGGTACATGGCACGGGTGCAGACGGGTCCGGCTTGGAGCCTTGCCCACTTCTGTGTGCTGCAGGGGGTGGCTGCCTAGCGGAAACCGAGGCTTGTCGATGTAAACGAGATCTCGCCCAAGGCAGGCGGGGGTCTGGGCCCGGTGAGGTCCCCTATCAGGCTCCTGACCAGAGATACCTGGGGGCTTCCAGGCTCTTCTGGTCCAAGTGGAAAGTGGAGGGTGGGAACATCTGAGCTAGGATGGGGTGAGCAATGGCCTGATAATCCATTTCCTCCTTCTTCAGTGATGTCTACAGAGCCAGAGTGCAGAGGTCTTACAGGGCAGCCCTGATGGTGACAGAGCCCAGGTCCTGCTTCCCGCAGCGAAGGGCGAGAATTCAGGTGGGCGAACAGCAGCAAGAGAAAGATCGCAGTCAGCCCCGCCACGTGCCCACTCTGAGCACAGGCCAGCCTTCAGAGCATGGCCCCGCACAGCCCTAAAACCCTGGATGCGTTTTCCTTATCCTACCAGAGGGCCTCCGTGCACAGAGAGGTGGGGCGCTCCCCACTCAGCCGCCTGCTCCCGAGTCTGCCCCCAGCTGCTCTGCTGGGGTGGGCTCTAAGGTCCTCAGCCAGCTCTCAGCCTCGGGCTCTAGCTGGAAGGCCTGCTGCATGTCTTTAGGGGTGAATTCTCCCTCCCAGAGGGTGGGCTTGCAGGACCGGAAGGGGAGCCAGGAGCAAGTGTCCTAGAAAATGGGCAAGTGCACAGATGAGGCAGATCCAAAGGCTCTGGGTCCTGCCAGGACAGAGCCCCAGGGGGCCACTGGGCCTGAGAGGGAACCCAAGGAGAAGAGCGGCATGATCACTCGAGTGTGAGAAGCTCCAGGGACACCGTCGGCTGGATTCTGTATGAACAATGACTTGGAACCAAGTAGTGCGGGGAGGTGGGCAGGCCCAGAGCCCGGGAAGGACAGTGAGATCCACATGGTGACGGCCCCCTCCGGAGCTCCCCGCATCTGCAGGCTCACGACTCATCTTCTGACACTTACAGACGGGGGTCCCCTCCCCACATGTGGACTGAGCAGGCGGAGGACAAGCACCTCAGTCCCAGTAAGTCTTGGCTGAAGGGAAGTGAATCCAAAAGGAACACACGGAGAAACTAACAACACCCAAAAGGCAGAGGAAAACTTTCGAGGACATTGGGACAGAGCGAGCTTGTTTTCCTTTGAGCTCAGACTGAGCAGGCATGAACACACCGGAGCTGCGTCCCTGGCAGGGCCTTGCACCTGGCCTCCTGGGGGGCCCAGGCCTGCGTGTCGCAGGGCTATTGCTGGTGTGGCGCTAGTTAAGAATGGACGCCGAGGACCAGCCCTATCAGGCCTGATGAGAAAACAAAAACTGCACTTTAAACAGAAAGACGAATAGATTGAAGGCAAAAGAATGGGAAACGATACACCTTGCATGTATTAACCAAAAGAAAACCGGGGTGGCCGTATGAATATCAGAGCGGACTTTAGGCAAGAGTCTTCGAGATAGAAGGACATTCCACACGATAACGAGCCAGTTCACCCTGAAGACAGACCAATCCTGTTAACATAGCTTAAATCACAGAGAACAAAAGCTAACAAGCCTAGAATGACAAAGCCACCAGCAGAGAATATGATGTTAACGCGTCTCTTTACTACTGACATTAGTACAAACGTATAAGATTTGAACAACACAACGAACCAGTTTGACCAAATGGACAAACATGGAGCCCCAGTCCCAACAACTGCAGAACACACATTCTTACCAAGAGCACATGGAATATTTACCATAATAGCCCAGATGCTAAATCACAAAGCAAGTTGTAACAGATGTAAAAGGACTGACGTCTTCCATGGTGGAATTCTGTGGTCTCAGGGACAGGGGTCAGGAACAATCCAGAAGTGTCTGGAAATGAAGCAACACGCTCCTGAGTGACCCACGTCAAAGAAGAAATCACAATAGAAATCAGAGAATGTTTTGACGTGAAGAAGGAAAACCCAATATATTAAAACCACTGGGGCGCCTGGGTGGCTCAGTTGGTTAAGCCACTGCCTTCAGCTCAGGTCATGATCCTGGAGTCCCGGGATCGAGTCCCGCATCGGGCTCCCTGCTCGGCAGGGAGTCTGCTTCTCCCTCTGACCCTCCTCCCTCTCATGCTCTCTGTCTCTCTCTCTCTCATTCTCTCTCTCAAATAAATAAATAAAATCTTTAAAAAAAAAAAAAAAAAAACACTGGAAGCACCAAAGTAGTTGTCAGAGGGGACTTTACACCTTCTTGGAAAATTCATGAATTTAAAAAAGAGAAACACTGAAAGTCAATGACCGGAGCTTCCAGTTCAAGAAGCCAGAGAAACAGCATCAAAATATGAGCAAAGAAGGAAAGGAAGAATAAATAAGTGTGTGAATCAGAGACAGAAATACAATAGAGAAAATCAGCAAAACCAAAATCGGGTTTTGTGAAAAGACTAATGAAGTTGGTGGACCTCCAGAAACACTGATCCCTAATGAGAAGAAACAAGAGTGAACCGACATGAGGAATAGAAAGAGCAACATCACAGCAGAGTCTTACGGACACAAAAAGGGCATAACAAACTTTACATTGATAAACGTGAAATTTTAGTCGAAATGGGCAAATATCTTGAAAATAAAATTTACCAAAATGGATACAAAAGGAAACAAAGTCTGAATCATCATGTATCTAATAGAGAAGTTAAATTCATAATTTAAAATCTTTCCAGTGTTCACTGGAGAATTCTCCTGTATCTTGCATATCTTTTGTTAGATTTTTCCCCCCACGTATTTTGAAGTTTTGATGTCATGTAAATAGTGTTTTTAAATGAACTTTTGTTTTCTGAAAAGTTTGTGGCAGGGTATAGAAATAGAGCTGATTTCAGAGTATTGATTTTGAAGCCTGCAGCTTTGGTGACCTGTCATTAATTCCAGTACTCTGTCTCCAAGTCCCATGGGTTCTGCACGCAAGCCACAATCCCACGTGCCCAGAAGGGTGGCTTTGTTCCTCCCTCCCCCATGGGTACTCCTGTCCTGTCCTTACCTGTGTTCCCTACGGACATCTGTAGATGCTATTGATCAGCTGAAGGAAATTTGCTTCCATTCTAAGTTTGCTAGGAGTTTTCCTTCTTGTATGTGTTGTCTTGAGTGGATTTTCAATTTTACCAAAGGCTTTCTGCCTCTGTGGGTACATCATTGAGCGTTCTCCTTCAATCTGTTAACTGAGGGACCACAGGAGTGGCTTTTCCAATATTAAAGCCGCCTTTCTTCCCTGATGTGCTCAGCTTGCTGGGCCCCTGTTACCTTCCTTACATATTTCGGGTTCAGTTGTGAATCCTTGTGTTTGGGATGGTTCCAGTTTTATTCCCGAACAGGGTGAGTTTCTCAGCCTAGCTGGCAGGCCCCCGGGAGCAGACCACTTACCAGGCTCTGGGAGGTCTGAGCCTGTGACCCCATCTGATGGGTTTTTGTAGGGCCTCCAAGAGGAGCTCGGGGCCAGTGGTCTGCACTGGACCTCCAGCTGCAGGTGGCACGGGGTTCCATTGCCGCTTGTGGGGACGCAGCTTCAGGAGAAAGTCACAGCTGAGGGACAGCGCGAGGATGTCAGGGGGCACAGCCCATGGTAGGGCTCCCTCCTGGAACGGGGGTCTTGCTTCCAGAAAGAAGGGGGGAGCCTGAGACCCTGCAGAGGAAGAGGCAGGGCCCAGAGATGGGGCTCCCACGAAGGGAGTCACCTGTGTCCAGGGCTACCAGGATGTGGCCAGGGTCTGTGTGAGGTCAGCGGGCCCAGGGAGTGGGTGGGAGGCCAGGGCATGATCAGATGTGGCTGGGGGGAGGGGCTCCTCCAGGAGCACAGTGGGTTACCAGGAGCCCCTATCACAGAAGTTCCCTGGTGTCCCTAAGAGCCAAGCAGGGTGGTGTGGAGTGGGATGTGGAGCAGGGCTGCTGGGTGCAGAGGGGGTCTCCAGCTGGGGAGACAAGAATATGGGACCCTGGTGGGGTTGGGGTCCTGGGTGGCACTGTCTGCCATCTGTGCTGGGTCCCCCGCAGGAATGAGAAGGAGACCCAGCCAACAGTGTCCCCAGACGCTCCTTACCTGCGGGCTGGGCCTGAGGCTACGCAGGTCTAGGCTCACCTGGAGTCTCAAAGGGACCAACGGGCCAACCACAGAAGAGTGGCTGCTCCCATTTGTAAGAAATGCAATTTTAATGCAGCAATCACATAAGAAATGATAAATATGCCATTATGATGATTTTGGTTGGCTTCCAGAGGGGCTGCGTCTGTCTAAACAGCACCCGAAACACAGTAGGTGTTCAGCAAACAGATGAAGAGGGGACCGTGCAGAATCACTGGCCTGGAGGGTAAAAACACGGGTTTCCTTCCCCTCTTCGGGAAGAGCTAGTGTGTGATTCCTTGGGGTATAAAAGTAAGCTTGTGGGGGTGAGGAGGTGTGCGCAGCGTTAAAGTCACATTAAATACTTAACGTCCACCTCTTGTGTTGTCAGCAAAAGCACAAACAGACTCAAAACCTTTGTCTCTTTATGCATAAGATGTTTTCCTAAACCATATGAATGAAATGCACAACCAGAAGTTACGATGATGGACCGGACGTGACATTTTTCACTTCTGATTTCTTACTTTTGAAGTTCAGTTGCTCACAGCAGCTTAGGTAGAGTGCAGGGGTTTTTTGGACTGGTTACTTGCATTATTTTAACTGTTTTGAGTATGTCATATGGTCATGGCCCTTCTCTGGGTGCTAGGCGCTGAATTTGTGTCCCTCAGAATTCCTAAGTTAACGTCCTAACCCCCACCGTGGTGGTATTTGGAGATAGGATCTCTAGGAGGTAATTAAGGTTCAATGAGGACATAAGGGTGGGGCCTGATCGAATGGGGTGGCCCTATAAGAAGAGGATGAGAGAGCTCTCCCTCTCTCTCCCCTCCTCCTTGCTCGGAGGACAGACCACTGAGGGCACAGCGCCCCCCCCATAAGCCACCAGAACTGGACTCAGTCAGAACCTTGCTCTTGGACTTCCAGCCACAACTGTGAGGAAATAGACTTCTGTTGCGTGAGCCCCCATTCGTGGCACCTGCTCTGGTGGCCCACGCAGACTAAGACAATGTACGTGCCGGCAAACCTACAGGTGACCCAGGCCACTGGGGAGGTGTGGGGAGGGGAGGAAGCCCCTGATGGCGGGGCTGGGGAAGGCGATCATCTGATAGTCATACACACGCCGGGTCCCAAGGATGCGTCCCCAGACGGCCCACCACACACGCACACGCCCAGGCCCCCAGGGGCACGTGGCCTCGCGGTTGTGTGAGCTGCTCACAGCACGACTCTGAGGGGCACCATTCACAGTTCTGCCGGGTGTGGATGGCAGGCCTGCAGCTCTGCGTGAAGCCACATCTCAGTCAGAGGCAGAGAGGCGTGGGGCTGCCCGCCCACCCCGTGGCCCCTGTCCACAGGGGGGCACTGACGGAGAAGTGGGTCAGCCAGGGGTGGGTGTCAGGAGGCAAGGCACTCCACTTCCCCAAGCGCACTCCCGCGTGTAAGGGCGGCTCAGGCCCAAAGCTTTTCAGGAGTGCAGGCACTCATCCTGCAAGTGCCCACAGATCCTACCACGTAGCCCCGTAAGTTCGCACCATTTCAGGGGCTTGCTTCGGACTCTCCATTGGGCATCCCTTTTCCTTGTCCCTGGGCATCTTCCGGCCAGCTCTGCAGCACAGCACCTGGGGGACATTCACCAGCACCCACGTTCAGACCGGACCCATGAGTCCACATGACGATGTTCAGCTCTCCTGCCCTTTGAACCACTTCCCGGGCCTCAGATGCAGCCCCTCGCAGGAGAAATGGCGTGAGCCCTTAGGACAAACTCCTGATGAAAACCCCAGAGGGTGGAGTGACCAGATGTTCTGGTGGGAACTTGGCCTTCCTGTGGAATGCAAGGACACCATCTTCAAAGAGACACTCCTCCTAAAGGCTTCACTCAAGAACCATGAGGAAAGAACAGAGAAGTGTGTCTGGGCTGGAGGTAACCCAATCTTGTCCCACTGGCACTCTCTCTGGGACAGGAGGCTGAGAATGGTGCTGGGGAGAGAAAAAGAGACACAGTTGAGCTGGAAGCAACCCCACAACCATTCATGGCCCTCCACACAAGGCCACCCCAGCAGCCAGTCACACCCTCCTATTGTTGGACGCTGTGCCCAGCTCATTCCAGCCCCCCTCCGCTTGAGCCTGGCCCTCCTCCCTCTACCGAGGATCCCTGCACTATCGCAGAGGCCCTTTCATCTGGACAGTCCTCCAAGGACACCCAGGGAGGACTGGAGCCCTCTGCAGCATCCTCCCATAAGGTCACCCAGACGTTCAGTGCTCAGCCACCCTGCCAGTTCGCCCAGCTGGGCATGATTTCAGTGGACTCTACTACACAACTGACAATCACCTCCCACCAGCAAGAAACTGGGGACAGAACCCAAGGAATAAAGCCGTCCAGCTCAGCTCCGTCCAGCTCCAATCTCCTGGCACCCTGACCTACGTTCTGATATTAGAAGATGCATCCATCTGTCCACCCACCCACCTGCCCACCTACCCCTATGTCCACCCACCCACCTGCCCCCCACCTGCCCCCCCACCCCTATGTCCATCCACTCAACCAATTTCCCCTGAGTGTTCCTGGATGCCAGGTGCCATTTCAGGAAGGGGGATGCAGCCATGAGCCTTGTGGGCCTTGTGGAGCCTCTCACTCATGGAACAGACATTCCCACGGACAGGACAATCATCAGCCAAACTGAGTGGATGGCAGGTCAGAAGACGTGGAGGAACACAGCCAGGAAGGAGGGGAGCTCAGATGTCACAATTGTGAGCTGAGAGATCAGCTATGGGACAAGGACCTTGGGAAGTGGAGGGGGTGCAAGTTCACAGGTCCCCAGGAGGGCAGCTCGGAGGTAAGAGAGGGACCTGAATCATGGGGGGACTGGGCCTTCCCTCTGAGCTGGAGGCTCGCCAGGAGAGCCAGACAGGGCAAGTAGAGGGGATGCAGGTGAGAGGTCTTTGCCGCAGCCCGGTGGTGGCTGGACCTGCTGAGCAGGGGCTGGGCTTCCTTTGTATTTTGAAGGTGGAGCAGACAGCTGGAAGATGGAGCTGCCCGGTGCTGAGGCTGCAGGGTGGGCTGGGGAGGGGAACAGAGGGGGCATTTGCCTTGTCAAATCTGAGGTGCCCAGGTGAGCCATCATAGGGGACAGGGCAGGCAGGAAGGGTTATGGGCGGACGTCCTGCTTGGACCTCACTGGCGGCCACGCCCTCAGGTAGAAAGCGCATCCCACTCTGAGCCCGGGCAGCTGGCTCCAAGGTCAGGGGTGGAGGGTCCCTCACGGAAGGAACGGGGGCCACCGCACATGGGGAAGGGCAGAATGCCTTGGATTCTGCACCGCCCCTGGTTTGGAGGGAGAGAACCTGGTTTCTGACAAGTTGTTTCCCCCTGTTTCGAAATGCAGGTGTGTGTTGAAAACATAGCTCCAGGCTTTGGGGCCGGCCCCCTCCTGGACCCTCCAGCCTCTAGCGGGGTCAGCAAGCCCCGCATCCTGTGTTTGTGGATAAGCAGCGGCTTGGGTCAAGCTGTCCCAGGCAACTCGGGACCTGAGCGAAGGCCACTGAGGGGCGCCCGAGGCACCTGCCGCCCACCATGCCTCAGCCAAGCCAGCAGGGGCCCCGGCGCTGCGATCCACCCCCTGGCGAGGCGGCTGCGCATCGTCGCGCGGCTTCGCAGACAAGCCCCCCCCCGCCCCGCTCCGCCCCGGCCTGCGCCCTCCAGCCCGGGGCTCCAGCACTCGGCGGGCCGGTAGGGGCGGGAGACGGAGGGGACCGAGCGCCGACGGAAGGAGGTGAGGTCAGGGCGACCGGTCGGCCCGGGGTGGGCGTGTGCAGGCTGGGCGGGCGGGCCGAGAGCGTGCGGCGGTGTCCGCGCTCGCGTGCGCGCAGCGGGGGCGGGAAAGCCCCGCCCCGGGGCTGCCGGATTAAAGGCCACGCGGGCGGGCGGGGACCGGACAGCCGCCCGCACCCGGAGCGCGCTGGGCTCCACGCCGCCCGGCGCGAGCCCCGAGGGTCCCGCACGTCCGGCAGCTCCGCGCGGCGCGTCCCGCCGAGCGCAGCAGCACCCACGCGCCATGAGCGTCCGCACCGGGCGCTGAGCCGGGGCCGAGATGTTGGGGCGCGGGGCTCGGGGCTCCGATTGGGGGTTGCTGCTGGCGCTGCTGCTGGCGCTGGGCGTGCTGCCGCGGGTGCGGGGCGTCGAGGAGCCTGGCAGCGCGCACGAAGAGAGCCAGGGTTTCCAGGTGGTCACCTTCAAATGGTCCCATGTCCGGGACCCGTACATCATCGCGCTGTGGATCCTCGTGGCCAGCTTGGCCAAGATCGGTAAGAGGCCCGGGGCTCGATGGGTCTCGAGGTCATGGCCCCGCTGCGACTTCTCCTTCCACTCGCCCCCGCCCGGCTCGCGGGGTCTGCGCGGCCCCGCCTGCGCCCCCGGGTACAGAGCGGCGCGCCCGCGTCCGCCTCCTCGGGGTCTCCGCGGGGCCCGCGATCGTCCCCGTCCGGCGCTAGCTGCCCGGCAGCCGGGCCTTGGAGCGCCGCTGCCAGCCCCCGGGAGTCAGGCCTTCGGCCTGGGCCGGCAGGCAGAGCGAGGCGCGGACTGCGAGCCTGGCCGGGCCCGGAGCGGCCGTGCCGGTCGCCGAGGGTGACGCGATCCTGGCCAGGCGGGCGCAGCCTCCGGAGCTCCGCGCGCGCCGGGCGCCTGGGTTTGGAGTCCGGGGCTCCCGTCTGCTGCACCCAGGCCTGCAGATGTCGCGAGCCGCTCCTGCCCTGGGGCGCCCTCAACCAGGTGTCCTGTCTGCGGGCTTTGGGGGCTGTTCCATGCCGGGAGAAAGAGCAGGTTCTTGCCATCAGCACGGCAGGGATAGTTGGTTCTCAGCGCAGAAAGAAACACCGTGCCACTCAAGAGTCAACCCAGTAAAATCCTATTCATAGGAGCAATTTTTCCATTGACAGTGTTTCTCTTTTAAAAAATCCTGGTCTGTCAGATTTCTCTTAACTTGCTCCAGTGAGCCAGCAAGTGGGAACCGCAGGTAACTCCCGGGCAAGGTGATGGGAAGGTCAGCCTTCCTAAGAGCGTATGAGGACCGGAGTTTCAACATGTCGGTCCACCACGGAGGGTCTTCCGGAGGTGGTGGAGAGATGGTGGCCTGTGTGACTTACCAGGTGGAGCCTGGGGGGAGGGTGAAGGAGGGGGTCTGAGGACACCCTCCCCAGGGAAGGGCAGGAGGCAGGGATTTGGGGATGGGGAGGGACACTGCAAATTGGCGAGGGCCCCTCCTGGGGCATTCGGCTCTGACATGTTCAGCAGGACAGGAGGGTCAGGCTCTGGGGAGAACCTACTAGAGAATTTGGGGCCTGGGGTTTGGGGTACCTGGAGCGCTGGTGGCACTTGGATCCATTGTGTCCCGGTCAGCACCGCCTGCTCTCTGTCCTGCTCTGTGTCCTGCCTCCCTGGAGGTCCCTCTCATTTCTGCTTTCTGGTTGTTGAAGGCACTCGCCATCCCTCTGCCTTCTCCTCTTTCCTCAGACGGCTCTTCATGTCTGTCCCTGGCCCCAGCTGGCTGTTTGGTCTCATGCTCGCTGTCCGCACTCAGTTTTCTGGGGTTTTGTGATACCAGGGGTAAAACTCCAGCACCCACGTGAAGTCTCATGTTGTGTCTCTTCCGAACACGTCTGCCATGGCGGAATGGCTGACACTTTCCCCCGGACAGGTCCAGCCCCAACCTGGGGCTCTGAGAGCCCTGTCCTGATACCCACACTGGAGTGACCCGTTTCTGGTGGGGGGCGGGGCTCTTGTCCTCTGCCACCTTCTCTCTCTTGTGAAACCACCATAAGAGTGATTGGTGCAGGGTGAACCCGTGACATTCTGGGGGTCCACACCTAGGACATGGAGCACCCTTCTCTTGTAAAGCAGATGTGTGCTTTCTTTGCGAGCTGGGGCCTCTCCTAGTCCCGCCCCGGCATCCAGACATGGAGCCTGGCATCTGAAGTTCCGGTGACAGCCACCAGTGCTCCCTCTGGTCAGTAGGACCTCAGGGGAGAGACTGCGGAAAGGCTGGTGCACTGACCTGAGTGTCTGCCTGGCCCCAGAGTGTGTTGTTCACCCAGGAAGAGCCATGTCCCTGCAACACCTCGGACTTGTCCTGAGGGCGCCTTCTCCAGGGTGGGGTGGCCACCCGCTCCGCCAGCTCTGTGTCCTGGTCAGGGCAAGCCCAGAATCCGTTTTCTTACCCACACTTATTTTAAAAGGCTCGCTGTATACTGCATTCCATTGCTGTCATCTGGGATTACTGACTCCCCTTGAAGGGGCAAGAGTCAAGCCTTGGTGGAGACTTTTTGGGGTTCTCAGGGCAGCATGGCAAGGACCCTAAGGGAAGACCCATGGGGCTGACACAGCCGCACCTGCAGAGCCCTCCTGCTCTGGGCTGAGCCCTGCCCTGACTCTCCTATATTTGGAGGTTCCCACTGTGATGGCGTTGTGGTCTCACGAGGGAACAGGCAGCACCTCAGAGAGACTCACTCTCCCCATCTGAAAAAGTAAGTCAGGACTCCCCCCACACCCAGCCCCACTCCCAGCCTCCCCGTCCCCGTCCCTCCCTCGCGCTCACCACTTCACTCCCAGACCCTGCAATCTGCTGCACTGACCCTGCCCAGGTCCCCAAGGTTCTCCTGGTGGCTCAGGATGGGCCTCAGGTGACACCTACCTCTGCCATTTCCTCTGCAGCCCCCCACCCCCTTCCACTCTGGCCCTTTCCCCATCGCCCCTCAGCTGTCCCTCCTCCATCCACCTTGGGACCCCACCCTCTGCCGTCTCTCAGCCTTCCAGACCTTAAAAACCAAACCAAACCTTAGCAAACAAGCCAGACCCCCCTACTCCTGTTCAGCCCCACAAACCAAGAGTTGCAACAAAGCACTCACCTCATCTCCGTGGTCTACCTGCACTCCTGACCAGACCCAGTGACCTGGAGCTCCACCCCTCCCCACCCCCAGGATCCATTGTTCTCCACAGTGACAAGCAGAGATCTAACAGGTCAGGGTTACACCCCAGGGGTTCCCCAGTGCCTGGCCCACCGCCCTGCCTGAAGGTAGGAAACCCTCTGCCATGTGGCTCCTCCCCCCTTCCTGCCCCACAGACCTGGCTCCCAGACCCCTCCCTGTGCAGCGAACCCTAGCGCCCCTTCTCACAAGCCCCCACAAAGCACTCCCCCACACACCTTCACCTGTATCTGGGTGCAGCCTGGAGGCCGCGTGGCGGTGTGTCCGGTCTGTGCATACATGAGGGGAAGGCATGGATCCTGGTGTTCTTCCTTCTTGACCCCACAGTCCAGGGTTCATGCTCCTGAACCTCTTTGGCCCCTTTCATCTTTTAAAATGGTCAGGCTATTTTGCTTTCAAGGCACCAAAACAGAAGAAAAGCAGGTTTCTATGCATTTCCAAGCACTTGCCAAATGTCTTACCAGCAGCTTCAAGTGCTCATTTTAGTGCACATCCCACCTTGCGCTGCAGAGGTCAGATTTCTTCCAGCCATGTATAACCTGCCGTGGACCCTCAGACAAATGTGTTGAGGCAGCTTCCCACCTCAAGCAGCTTGGGACAGAGAAAGACCAGAGGGCAGGGTCATGGCCACCAGCAAGTTGGCCCAGGAGTCTGGGTTCACCACCGGAAGCAGCACTTTTGCACGGATGAGAAATAGGAGTGGCTGCTGAGCCCCTGGACCCCAACTGCTAAGACCCCGTGCCTGGGGCTCAGCAAAGGACTTATTGTAAGCATTTGGGACTCCAGGGGCCCCCTGCCTGTTACTGTATCTTTAGGAAATTCAGAAGGCCAGGGAGCCCACCCACAGGTGGAGCCTGCTGGACCGGAGAAGTTGAGGGCCCTCCTGCAGTGGGATAGTCTCTGTCCCCGCGTGGGGGTATAGTTCCTTCCTCTGGGCCCTTGGGGATTCCTGAATCTGCAGCTTCCCGCACCAGGGTCCCTTTGGGCCTTGGGCCAGGCTGGGCTTTCTCCTCCTAATTGTGTTCTCTCTCCTCAGACCCTCCTTGGGGACCAAAGGCTGGGCCAGCACCAGGCTCAGTGGCCCACGTTGGCCGTGCAGAGGTCGTGAGGCTGTGGAGCACTGGGTGAAGGGCCCTCCTGGGGGTAGGGATCCAGGCAGCTTCTGGAGACAGAGCTCCGGGGGTGGCAGGATTATAGGACAGTACTTCTGGGGAAAGAGGGAGGTTAGAATGTTGAAGCCAGAGGAGGCCGAACCAGCACAACCACAGACCCTGGAGGACTTTGATCTCTACCCAGAGTGGCACAAAGGGGAGGGACTTGAACAGACCTGGGCTCTTAGACTATTACCTTGGTCGTAGGGCAAAGAATGGACAGGAGGGGCACCGGAGGGGATTCTGGGGGAGGGGTAGTTCTAGGTTGACAGGGTCTCTTTATTCCCAGGCATTAGCTAGGGGATTCCAGGGGACAGACGTGGCTCCGCTGTCAGCTGACATCCCAGTGGGTCCAGGGTGAGAGGTGGACACTGGGTCGGATCGGGGAGGAGCCTCCTGAGAGGGTGGGAGCGGTGAGGGGGTTCGAGATCCTGCCCAGGAGGAAGCCTGAGCCATAGGGAGAGCCCTGGACAGAATGGGCTACGGTGGCAGAGGCCAGGGTGAGGGGCAGTGTCGGTGTGGGTGGGCCGGTAGGAAACCCAGTCTGGGGACATGTCTTGGAAGTGGGCTCATGGCGCTGATGGGCTGGAGGTGAGGGCGCCCCTGACGTGGGCCGGCTGGGAAGTGGTGGGTTCACTCTCTGAGCCTGAACGTCTCTGCTCTCTCCACCACGGCCTCTCTTGGGAAAGGGGCAGCCCGGGCTCACACCCCACCCACTCAAACCGGGTGGAAACACCCCAGGAGGACCCCAGTGGCTGATGGGCCCTCTGGCTTGGAAGGCTAGGGGCTCAGGGGTGGTGGCGAGGTGGTCTTTCCTGGTTGCCTCCCCCGGTGCCCTTGGGGCTTTGCAAGCCCTTGTCACCCCTGGTCTTAGGGGAAGAGCGCCCGGGGCGGGGGGGGCCCAGGGCCAGGTGTGCGGCGTCCGGAGCCTCTGACCTGCGCTGTGCCTCCGTGGGAAGTGCCTTCCCCTAGTTATGCTCCAGGCAGGCTGCCGCCCTGGGATCGTGTCTTTGACATGCCACTGCTGGCTTATCAATCCAGTCTCTCGAGCCTCCGGGCCCTGTGTTGCTGGGCCCCAATTCTTGTTGCTTCCAAAGCCCCTTCCCATCATTGTGATTGTGCCCTTGATGGGGGCGCGTGGACCGACGGCCTGGGACATCCCTGGCACTCCACCCACACCCTCCGCTGTGTTACCCAGGGCACCCGGACCCCCACCTAATCCGTGTATTTCTCTGAGGTACAGCCGTGGGGGCTGGGCATCTGGCCCAGGCACATTCCCAGGCTGTGGGGAAAGCCATGGGGTGGTGTTTACCTCCTGGGGTTAAAACCAGAAGCTTCTGGTTTTGACTTAATGTGCTCTGGTCCTAGGACCAGGAGCCCCTAGTGCTGAGCCTCACCCTTGTCCTACTCTTTCCTGTGGGTTCCTGGGCACTCTCCATCATGCTCTCCTGCCTGCTTCCACTGAATTTCCCTTACTCCCCTCGAAGGAATGCATGAGGAGATCTGGAAAAAGATGACCTAGAAGGATAGCGTGAGCAACAGGAGTCCCCAGTAGGCCCCATCCTCCCAGGGGTAGATGAGTCAGTGGGCCCTAGTGGACCCCCAGTCCTGGCAGGACAGATGCAGTCAGTGGGCCTGGAGTTAAGACCCATCATCCAAAGCCTAGAACCAAGGGCCCTTCCAACAGCCTCTACCATGCTGAAGGTGTAAAGTCTCACTTTTCGGGAAGGCCCATGGGGGAATTAGCCACAGGCTGTGAACAAGCCATAGGCATTTGGAGCTCAGGTATCACACGGAAATATCCCAAGGAAAGAGGGGCAAAGGTTGGGATGTGCTGATAGCCTCCAGTCCTGCCTGCTCATGAAGGGACTCCCCGGGGAGGCTTTGCCTGGGCCAACTTCCTGTAAGTGGAGAGAGTCTTGGTGTTATTCCCAAGGTTCCAAGCCCCAGTGCAGGGTCTGAACCCAGGTCAGCCTCTCCAGGGAACGCTCAGTGCTCTGTGACTGCGGTCGCCTGAGACCTGTCTCTGTGCCTTCCTGACCTGGCCTGCATTCAGCCCCACACTTTATTTCTTGGCAGATGTGTCAGGACACCCCCCTTCCCCATTTTTGCCCCTCGAGGAAGGAGCTGTGGTTTCCTCTGTGTCCCTATGGGTTGGAGGAAAGATTTCCTGCCACACCTGCCAGGTCCCTGAGCTGGGGTCTGAAACTTGGGTGTGTCTAAAGTTAGGGTTCCCATCTATGCATTTCCCCCAGTGTCCAAAGCCCATCTGGCAGCGAGTTTTACCTGGAGCTGTACACTGGGGGGTGGGGGTGGCACTCAGGCAACGAGGGATGGGACTGACCAAGGTCTCTCTGCCACTGTCCGTCCCCTGCCCTGCCTTGGCACGTGCTCACGGCTTCCCTCAGAGAAGGGCTCCTTGGCTCTGGCTGGCTGGGTCCCGGGACGGGCCTCTTTCCAGGAGCACAGGGCCCCCGGCTCCAAGTCCATCTGCTGGCCGCTCTCAGGCACTGGGTCTGAGTCTCCAGGTCTTGGGTGCTTGGCTTGAGCAGAGCCTGCTGACCCAACCTGTCTGCACTGTGGAGCCCGGACTGGGTGGTTTCCTGCTTGGGCCATGGGAGCACAGCTGGGGTCCCTATTCTCTGCACCAACGAGACCTCTGGGGCTGCTTGGGTGCTTCACTGGGCGGCTCTCTGCCCCCACCCTGTGCCTGCACCTTCGCTCCTACCCTGCCTTCCAGCCCTCCTTCCTGACCTTACTTATCTCCCACCCCCTTCCCTATCTCTCCTTCATACCTTTGTCTTCTGTCTCCTCTCTCTGCTCAGGCCGGCAGAGAAGGGGTGCTGAGTGAGCCCAGGTGCTGCCCTGGCCCCTCCCCACCCCAGCCCTGCCTGCAGAGCCTATGGGACTGGGGGATGGTGAGCGCCAAGGGCCTCTGGGCTGGGGGGCAGGTACACCATTAGTGAGGGGGGAGGCGGCAGAGGGGCCGGTGGGGCAAGAGAGGCCCAAGGGCAGTCGGGACAGGGAAGCAGGACGGCCCCATGGGTGCATGGTGGGCTCCCACCCACACTGGCGTGGCCTTGCCCTGTGTGGCTTTCCCCAGACTCCACCCCGTCTTGCAAGCCCACCCCCGCTCCCGAGGACCCGAGGTCAGTGAAGGCAGGGCTGTGTCTGGTTTGTGCCGTGCCCTCCGTGCCTGGCACCCGGCCTGCCCGTGCTGCTCTCGCTGAGCTGCATGGATGGGTGGGTGGGAGCCTGAGCACAGCCCGGAAGGCCTGCTTCTCCTCCATCTGTAAGCTTCATCCAGACCATGTAGGCTCTGGGCCTGGGAAGAGACTCCTTACCTGAATTCTTTCACTGCCACACAGCCTCCTGGGAGCGCCGCACCCGCAGACAACACCCTTCACGGGGGGCAGACCCGGACAAGCAGGGCCAGCATCTGCCCAGAGCACCCAGGGTGTGTCAGGCTGAGGGTGGGGAGCACCTCACCCACGCAGCACTCACCTGGACGGGCCGGGTCTCCAGGAGAAGCTGTGCTCACCCCCGCCAGGCCTGGCTCAAAGCACGCTCCACCACCAGCCAAAATCTGCTGCCAATTCGTCCCCAGCCATGCCTTCTGGAACAGGACACCACAAATCCCCCGGGTCCCAGCGCGCCGGCTCCAGGGACTCGGGTGCCTACCCGCATGGCTGCCGGCTCACACGCTCCTGTGCTGAGCCTGGAACTTGGGTCCCAGGCAGGTCAATACCATCATCAATACCACTGTTGGGGGCATGACTGATTTACTTAATGCGGTCTCCAAGCGCTTGAGTTTTAGCAGCTACCTCTCTGGCTGCTGGGGAAGTGCTCCCCAGTTCAGTGCTCACTTCACAAACATCAGTGCCACCCAGCGCCGAATGCTGCTCTGGGCCATGGGATGCAAGTGCCACGGGACAAGTGCAGGTGCCACGGGACGCAGGTGCCATGGGATGCAGGTGCCACGGGACAAGTGCAGGTGCCACGGGACGCAGGTGCCACGGGACAAGTGCAGGTTCCTGGGGGGGGGCAGACAGATGAGATCATGCTGCAGGATACATGGCGTCATGTACTGTAGCGAACAACAAATGAGGCTGAGTGCACATTGTACTGCCCCCGCCTGGAGCCGCCGCCCTGTTGGCCCTGCCCTGCCTGCCACACACCGCCTGCTAGGGTGGCCATGGGTGTTTGTGCTGGTCACTCTCTAGGTCATGCAAGATGCCCCAGTTGGGTCAGGGGTCCGGCCTGGACATCGGCCTCACACTGGCCTTCCCATGGAGCTGGCTGTGTCTCAAGTCCACACCTACAACCCAAGTGTTCATTCATCAGTTCTAGAAGGAATTGAGAGCCCCATGGTTTGAAGGACACAGGGGGTCAGAGTCCAGGCTGAGGAGTCAGACTGTGGCCGGGGTGTAGGCTTCCCATCTGGGGCACAGTTGAGATGAGCCACACAGGGAGGGAGGGGGGCAGCCAGAGTGAGAGGGGCTGGGGGGAGGTGGTCCACGGGGAGGCACCAGCCCAGGGAGCCCCCGTGGGGCTCAGGGCCACCGGGCTGCAATGGCAGGTGGCTAGGGCTGATGATGGAGGCTGGGGACCTGCTGGCAGGTGTGGACTGTTCAGGTGGGGGTTGAGCCAAGTCACTTCCCAAGTTCCCCTCACCCAGTGGAACGCTCTGCTCCAGGCACAGGTGTGTCAGCTCTGGGAGGCATCCAGCGAGCCCCCGCCAGGACCACCAGCCTCTGGGGGCAGGGACAGCCCAGTGCTCGGGGAGGAAGGGTGCAGGGCTGCGTGGGGGAGGGCTGGGTTCTGTTTCTCCCTTTCCTGGGTGAATCAGGAAGCCTCAGTGAATTTACCACCTGCCGAGCTATCATGCTAAAGTCCAACTGCTTGTGAATTCTCAGCTGGGGAAGGGTTTCTTCTTGCAAAGGCAAAATTGGAAGTTGGAAATACTTGTTTCTGACAGCTTGTGGAACAACACAGAAGGTGGAAGACCACCAGCTCCCAGGGGTTCTGTCTCTTTGGGGATTTAACAAGCCCTGGCTGTTGGGGTGCCGTGGACCTTGGTCCCCCTTAGCCCTCACATGCTGGTTGCTCAGTGCAGGTCACCTTCAGCCCACTAGCTAGACATGGACCCGAACAAGACAGCGCTGCAGGAGGGGGACCCCAGGTGCACATTGCACCTCGTGTCCACGTGCAGGTGCGCGTGTGTGCACTGCCCCGTGTGAGGGCTCCCCCTGAGGTATGAGGGTTTTGCAGCCTGTGGCTGAAGATCTGAAATCTATTCCCCACATGGCTATGGTCTCAAGGCCTGCTGCTTCCTGGGGTCGTGAGGTGCCCTGTGAGCCTCCGTAGCACCAACGCTCCCTACGGAGGTTCAGGGAGGAGTGGACAACCCGGCTGGTGCTCAGGGGACATTGGGCGAATGGCCGAGTTATCGTCACCCCCCACACACATGGTCCGAGGGAGTGTCTCCACACTGGCTGTCAAGCCCTGGGCACAGAGTCTCAAGGGAGGCTCCCTGCCCAACCCCCACAGGGCAGCTGGGCTCCCAGGGGAGTGGGCTGAGGAGGGGGGTGTGGGAGGGAGCCGAAGCCACCCCCTGGCCGTTCCAGTGGAGGGCACCCACCGAGAGCTGTGTCGTGGGGCCGCAGAGGCCTTTCCAGCTCGAGAAGCCAGCAGGCCTCCAGAGCAGGCCCGGGAATAGGTGTGCTCAGTTGCAGGGCCGGGCGGCCACAGCCCCTCTCTGCACAGAGGCCAACTCAGAGGCCAAGTCCCCAGAAGGTGGCTGGGGTCATGCCCATGACAGAGCGTGGCGAGAGTGTGCTTGGGGGACCGCTGCCCTTCCCCACGTCCTGTGGCGGCAGAGCCTTCATGCCTTCCTCCTGCTCCTTCAGCTGAGGATCCGGATGGGGATCAGCCGTCTGTGTAGCCTAGAGTGGGAGAGTCTCTGGCCTCAGTTTCTCTCAGGCAGCTGAGGAGCCTGGTGAGACCAGCGGTGCTCGGTCCAGCTCAGCCCCCCAAGGTCAGCTCCAGACAACTTGAATCAGAGCCTCTGGGGGTGAGGCTGGGGTTAGGAACCACGCCTGAGGATGTCGGGGTGGGAAGCAGAAGGGAAGCGATGCTCACCATCCCTGAGCAGCCACGGCCCAGCCAGGCTCCTGGAAGCTGGCCACGTCACACAGCCACATGCAACTCCAGGGCCTCCCGCACTGGGGCTCCTGCCTGGTCCGTCGCTGCATCTGAGGGATGTGTGGTGGCCTTGCTGTGGGCTAGCTACTCTCCCCTCCAAGTCCCTGGCCTCCTCAGCAGGGACATGGCCTGCATCCACATCTCCCTCGGATGTGGCCGCAAGGGTGGACATAGCAGGTGCACAAATGCATGAAGGTTGCTTAAAAGGTGCCCGATGGATGTCCCGTGGACACGGTGATGACCCTGCATGGTGCCCGGTCACAATAACAGGTCAGCCAACAATAGTTGTGTAAAAACCACAATGCCCGGACAGTCAGACAGCAGCTGCAGGCACCCGTATCAAAGGCGGAGGGTGAGGAGCCAGGACCCCCACCCAGCTCTGGGGTGCCCAGTGGAGAGGCGTTCGGCACACACGCCAGCTGCCCGCAGCCTCCGGGTCCTCCCCTGTCCTTGGGGTGGAATGCTTCTGCGGCCTCGTCCTGGTGGGTGCTGGCTTTTACCCACTGAGTCCTCAGCTAGAGGGGGCGTCTTGTGGACTTGGCCAGGCCTAGGAGGACCACCCCGTGACTGGCTGTTGGCCCCGCACAGCTGTGCCTCAAACCCTGGCCACGAGTTGGCCTTTTCTTCCTTCCTGCCCCAGGGCTGGTGTTTCTGGTCGTCTCCAGCACAGCGATGCGAGGATTGGGGTGGGGCTCATCCGACCACCACTTAAAAAATACAGTGAGCGAAGAGAGCAGGGCTCGGATGTTGGTGTCGCCAGGGCACTGTCACCCTCCGCTGGTGTGTGGCAGGTCTAAGCTCAGCCCTTCCCCTTGCACCTTCCCCTGTAGAGCTTACCTTGCTGGGGATAAACTGGAGAAGGAAGGCAGTTTTAAGTTTCTGAGAAGGCCCCTGGTGTTGAGAATATAGCCTCTGTTGTCAAAACCCTTTACTCATTAACTCAGTAATGCTGAGAACATTCCGATGGCTGAGGTGCCCTCAGGCCCCGGCCAGCATCAGCCTTGCCCTGCACCCTGGATTCGGTCCCCGCAGCCTGAGAGGAGCATGTCGTGGCCCAGCACCTGCTTTGGCTCACCTGAGGTCCCCCCCACGGGAGGCAGCGGCAAAGGCAGGCTGGGCACACGTGGCCAGCCGCCCAAGGGCGAGGACGGGCTCTTCTTGCCAGACCAGTGAAGCTGCTGCAACCCCTGATCACCAGTTCGGGGTCGGGAAAGCTGACCCCCAGGCCCGGGCTCTGCGACCCTCTTCGCACCCCCACCCCCACCCCCACGGGGGCATTCTGCGGGGGTGCAGGTGGTGGAGACTAGGGGAGTGTCTCTGCACCTCCCCCTCCCAGAGGCCCCCACCTTGCCCTCAGGGGCACGTGACCCTGACGTCCCTCCCTCCCTCCGGCTTTCTGCTGAGAATCCTGGTTTTCTCATGATCTGAAGGTTAGTTCAAGTGTCAGGGAGCTGGACGTGGCTGGGGAGGTCAGTCTCTCGCTACAGAGCTGGACGTGGCTGGGGAGGTCAGTCTCTCGCTACAGAGCGGAGCGCCGTCCCGAGCCAGGTGCCGGCGTGCTGCTGAGCACCTTGTCCTTGCAGCCCTGAGCCGCACACCCGTCCTGTGGCCAGCACGGAGCCAAGCAGAATCTCTGCATGGTCGTGTCCGTTCCCAGGAGAGGAGCAGGAGGGGGGCCAGCTGTCCTGGGGGCGGCTGCCTGCGTGGAGCTGGCCCTCACACTGCAGCCCGGCCACCTGCACCAGCCCACGGGGCCACAGTTAGCTGTTTTCAGCCTAAGTCCACGGAGCCAGGCCCCAATGCCTAACTGTGGGAAGTTAAGGTGAATTGTCTGCTTTTCCAGAAACAAGGTCCTCGTTCCTGGTAATGTGCTCTGTGCCTTCATCAGAGGGAGAAGGGCAGGGTCCGGGCTCCTCAGGCAGCCTGACCTGGAGCCGACTCTCCTGCCCATCAGAGCCGCAAGGACCGGCCACACCATGGCCTGTGGAGGATGTACGTGGGTGCCAAGATGGAGGCAGGTGCCTGCCCTGCTGAGGGCATGTGGGACAAGCATCCACGGAGACCTTGCCACCTCCCACGGAGCTCCTGTCCTGGGACGGACACATGTCAGGCTGTTTCTGGGGGGCCTCCGTCCCAGTGGGGGGACTCTGCGGGGGACGGGTGGCACACCCAGGGTCCTGCAGCGTGCGCGGGGTCCGACACCCAGGTCCCGGCAGGGGCACGTGGCTGTTGTGCTGCATGCACACTTCTCCCTCGGAGAGGCTCTCGCCTGACCCCTCGCAAAGGAGCCTGCAGTCCCCCACCGAGCTGGGCGCCTCCCACGAGCACGTGTGACCCGAAGCGCTCGGCAACGTGGGCAACACACGGCACCGGCTAGCCGCTGGTTCCTGAGACGCTGCTGCCCTTGCCCACCCACACGCACACCCACGCCCACTCGTGCTTGCTCACACAGCTCACAATCACCCGTGCTCACACCCACACATGCTCACACAGCTCACGGTCACGCGTGCTCATGCTCACACCCGCTCGTGCTTGCTCACACAACTCACGGTCACGCGTGCTCACGCTCACACCCACACAGCTCACAATCACCCGTGCTCACACCCACACCCACACATGCTTACTCACACAGCTAACAGTCACGCGTGCTCACACAC
>NW_023270865.1:212141-244634 GCF_011800145.1 Mirounga leonina | reverse complement strand
TTGCTCACACAACTCACGGTCACATGTTCTCATGCCCACACCACACACGCTTACTCACACAGCTCAATCACGTGTGCTCACACTCACACCCACTTGTGCTTGCTCACACAGCTCACAATCACACGTGCTCACACCCACACTCACAATAACACCCTTTACAGTTAAACTGAACAAACTTTCCCGAAACCTTGCAGCGTGAGTGCAGTAGAATCATAACAGACCGCAGACCAGCTGGCATAAAACTGCAGGATGTTCACACCTGGTTCTCCCTCAGGGCAAATAGCCAGCGTGTTTCCTGGCCTACTCCCCTCCCACTCCTCATCCTTAAAATGCTGTCACCTCTGTCCCTGGCCTGGCCTCCTAAGGCCACATCACGGTGCAAACGCACCCCCTCCCCCAAGAGGCACATTTACCACAGCATCAGTGATGCTGATTTTCAAAAATTAGTAGACTTAATATTTTTAGTAAAGGGGTAAATTTACAAAATATGTGAACAGATAGCACAGAGTTCCCCATACCCACCCTCTCCCCCACCGACAGTTTCCCTCTTAACATTGGTGTGACACATGTGTTGCAATTGATGAACCAATATTGATACATGATTATTTTACATAGTTTACATGTGGGTTTATTCTTGGTGTTGTGTATCCTACTAGTTTGGACAAATGTATAACATAAACATGTAACATGATAATATCATCCAGAGTATTTTCAGTGCCCTAAAAATCCTCCCTGCTCTACCCTATCCCTCCCTCACCCCGTCCCCTGGCAACCACTGATCTTTTTACTGCTTCCATAGTTTTGCCTTTTCCAGAATGTCCTAGAGTTGGAATCCTACTGTATGAGCATTCCAGAATGTAGCCTTTTCAGATTGACTTCTTTCACTTAGCAACATGCATTGAAGATTCATCCGTGTCTTTTCCTGTTTTGAGAGCTCATTTCTTTTAGTGCTGAGTGATTCTGTCTGTATGTAGCTGAGCCTGTCTCTCCATCACCCACTGAAGGACATCTTGGTTGCTCCCAAGTTCTGGCTATTATGAATAGAGCTGCTATAAGCGTCCATTGGCAGGTTCTTGTGTGGACATGAGGTTTCAGTTCCTTCGTGTAAATACCAAGGAGTGTGGTTGTTGGGTCATATGGTAAGGGTGTGTTTAGTTTTGTAGGAAACCACCGAGCTGTCCTCCAAAGTGGCGGCACCGTTTTGCATTCTCACCACCGTGGTATTGGTATTGGTGGGTTTGGGGTTTTAATCATTCCAATAGATGTATAGTAGTACCTTGTTTTTTTAATTTGCAATTCCCTGATGACGTATGATATTGAGCATCTTTTCATATGCTAACTTTCCACCTGCATATCTTCTTTGCTGAAGTGTCTGTTTAGATTTTTAGCCCACTTTTCAATTGGGTAGTTTGTTTTCTTACTGAGATTTGAATTCTTCGTGTATTTGGGATACAGATCCTTTATCAGATATGTCTTGTGCAAATATTTTCTCTCAGTTTGTGGCTTGTCTTTTCGTTCTCCTGTCACTGTCTTTCAGAGAGCAGAAGGTTTCATGTTTAGCGAGGTCCATTTCTCTGTTCCTTCTTTCACGGATCGTGCCTTTGGTGGAGCATCTAACACGTCACCACCAAACCCGGGTCACCCAGGTTTCCCCTTACTCTATCTTCTAGGAGATTTCTAGCTTTGCATTTTACGATGAGGTCTGTGTTGCATGTTGAGTGCGTTATCGTGAAGGCTGTATGGTCTGTGTCTAGATCCATTTTCTGCATGTGCACGCGCAGCTATTCCAGCACCCCTTGTGGAAGAGAGGGTCTTCGCTCCTTTGTCGAAGATCAGTGACTGTACTTCTGTGGGTCTGTTTCTGCACACTCTGTTCTGTCGCACTCCTCTATTCGTCTGTTCTGTCACCAACACCACGCTGACTCGATCACAAGTCTTGAGGTCGGGAAATGTAAGTCCTGGACTTCGTTCTCCTTCGATGCTGTGTTGGCTGTTCTGGGTTTTTTGTCTCTCCATATGATAAAATAACTGGCTGGAATTTTTAACTGGGATTGCATTGCATCCACGGATCATGCCAGGAAGAACTAGCAGCTTGACCATGTCGAGTCTTCCTATCCATGCATGTGGAATATCTGTCCGTTTATATAGGTCTTCTTTGAAGTCTTCATCCAGGTTTAGAAATTTTCCTCATATAGGTCCTGTACATGTTTTGTTAGATTCATACCAAAGGTGGTTTTTAAAATTTTTTGTTTGTTTTTTGGTGCTGATATAAATGGCATTGTGTTTTAAATTTTAAATTCCATGCCTTCATTGTTGGTTTATAGGAAAATGATTGACTTTGTATATCCGGCAGCCTTGCCGCCATCACTCCTTGGGATTTTCTGCACAGAGGACCTCGTCTGGCAACGGCCCTGCCCCTGCCCCTCCCTGCCCAGTGAGGCCAGCATGCTCACGTTATACTCCTGGCTTTGCTGACATGTGTTGGGCTCTCTTGTCCCGGACCATACATGTGGGTGCACAGGGCGGGAAGGAGTTGTGATGTGAACTTACCAGCTGTGGGGCTCTGGCCAGAGGAGATGGCCCAGAAAGCCTGCCCCACCCCCACATGCATGCTCTCTAAGTTCTGGCATTTCCCACCCAAATTTCAGTGCTGTACATTATGACTACACGAACTGTCTCCATAGCCAGGAGATAGCATGGCACCATTTTTCCATTTCCAGTACAGCCTTTTGTTTTACCTTTGTTTAGTAACTGTCTGTTTTTGTTGACATAGTTTTCCATGTATTTCAGTGATTCTGCCCCAAACTCCCAGCAGGCTGCTGCGCAGGGCAGGTGAGCAAGTTCCCAGGCTCATGGTGTCTGCGGAGCCCAGCATCAGTCCCCCTCTGCCCCCTCCCCCACACCGGGCACTTCCTCTCCTGAATCCCGTGCCTTCTGTCTCGGGAACACCTCTGTTTGGCAGGTTCATCCCCCACCAAATGTGGGTTTTCCCCTGTTCCTTTTGGGGACTGGCTGTGCAGTAGGCAGGTGACAACCAAGCAGCATGAGCAGCCTGACGGCTCCTGGGCGCTCCTGGAGGTCACCTCCCTTCCAAGGAGGGAGGTGCCACTCCGGGTCCCTCCAGAGTCGGTGTCGAGGCTGTGAACCCCTGCCCCATGCTTCGCATGGGCTCTCTTCCCTCTCTTCCCCCCTCCTCCCGGCCGCTCCTAATGGTGTGCTTTGGGGCAGATCGAATTCCATCCCGGGAAACACGGAAACAGGAGTTGGGGGATGCGTGTGCTCATGCTGCTTGTAGCCGCCGCTCCTTCCGAACGTCCCTGTGCCCTCGTTCTCCTCCCTTTAGGGGTTCCCTCCTGCGCTTGGTTTCTGTGTCTTTTTCCTCTGTCTTCTGACAGGGCTCTTTAACTTCATCTTTCAGCTCCTCCACTGAGTACTTCTGCTCTCATGTTTGAAACGAGGTTTTTAAATCTCTGGACGTACTTTCTCATCGAGGGTGCAACCCTTCTTTCGTGGGTGCGGATGGTAACACTCGAGCCTTGCCCCCCAGCCTGTCCTCACATGCATCTGTGCTTCGGTGCTTCAGCCACGGGTTTGTGCCCGAGACACTAACCTTAACCCAGCAGCAGGCCCGGGCCCGCGTGCGCGGAAGCAAGATGCCACGGCTGCCTGGGGAGTGCGGACCCCAGGGCGCCCGCATCCACTACCCTCATATCCCTCTTTCCTGTTGGCCCGACCAGAAAACTAAAATAATACAGAAAATAAGTGACATCTCCCCTTTTTTTTCCCATCGGGCTTGGGAAAGAAGCACTCAATCCATGTTCCTTAGGAGAATCTGATTTTCATTTTACAACATCCCAGAAAGGTCTTGACGATCATCTTACCATGAGGAAACCAAGTTCAGAGGGATAAAATAATAATAGCTTGCTAAGGTCTCTGTTGATGAACAGAAGCCGCGGAGGCGCCGCTCCACTGGGGGCCTGGCACGTGGGTGCTGCCCCCAAGGCCTCCCCCTCACGCCAGCCCACCCAGCAGGCCGTGCCCTCACCAGCGACCCTCCTGCATCGGGGGCAGATGATGGGAGGCGGGGGGATACAAGAGCCACGCCCGCGAGGGGTGTCCCGGCTGCGCCATCTGCCCACATCCGTCAGTCCGGCTTTCCTCAAGACCTGGTGCCTTTGCTGGGCCCTCGGGCGGGCATCTGTCCCGTGGTCTTCCCACCTTGGGGAGCCCTTTGTCCTCCTGCATCAATATCAAAAGTCAATAGACCCCGTCGTTTCCTGCTGCTGTGTGTCTGGGCAGCGGCCCATGACACAGTCCTGGCTTCGGGGCCAGGGCTAGGAATACCACGGCAGCCACGGGAGTGGGCACGGGCTCGCTTTACGGCGCCTGGGCACCTTGCCCACACGTTATCTGCACAAAAGGTGTCCTCAGAGAAATGGCCTTACTGGAAGTTTCGCATGAAGGTGTAAAGGGTACTAAGATCTCAACCTGCTCCCCTACAGAGGATCTGTTCACAAAATTCCTGTAGCCTTTCCAGGGCCCCTCATGGCTCCCGGCCACACCCCAGAGTGAAGTGTCTTTGTATCTTTGCTTCGGTGGATTTTCCGGTGGATTTGCTCCTTAGGGTCAGTCTCCAAAGCTCCAGCCAACCGCCAGGTCAAGATTAAGGTAGACTCTGAAGAAGAGGGCTTTTCTGCTCTGTCTAGCCTCCTCTTCCCTCCTCCTGTGAAAGCAGAGTCACGAAGTCCATGCCATTCTGCGGCCCTTTCCACATCCCGAGCAGAGGAAGGGCGCCGGGACCCGTGTGATTCCGGTGTGGACGCCTTCCCTGTGCCTTTGCCCTTTTGGCTCCCATGCCTGTTGCCGCTGGAGCTCAAGGAATTATTTTGTTACATAGGGTCTCAGCGAGCTGAGCACCAGCTTCCTTCTGCAGCCATGCCCGGTGGGCCGCGCGCTCAGGACAGCCAGCTTGACCTCTGGGGCTCTGCTCAGGCCTCTGCCCTCTGGCCTCCGAGGTCCTGGCCTGGCCCCAGCCCCTGCCCCGGCTCTCCCCACCTCACCTCTGACCAGCAGCTTCTAGGCCCCTCCCCCACCCCCACTTCTTGCCCTGAACCCTCAGTTCTTCTCAGACCTGTTCCAAGTTCACTTGAAGACTGATCAATAGAAATGGAAATCAAGTAGAAACCAAGCCTGAAGGACTTCTCAAATCTATGAATGTATGTCTTTCGCCAAATTGGGGCATTTGAGGCCATGACTTTCTCAGATTTTTTTCCCCCCATCCTCCCTCTCCTCACCTCTGGGACTCCATTTACACACATATTGGACCTTTCAACACTGTCCCACTGGCCACTGATGCTCTGCTCACTTTTTATCTTTTTTATCTTTGTTTTGTTAGGTGGGACCATTTCCACCAACGTAACTTTGAGTTCACGATCTCTTCTCTCATCTCTGTCTACAGTTAAGCCTATCTATTGAATTTCTTATTTCAGATATTGAACTCTTCAATTCTAGAATTTTCATTTGGTTCTTTTAAATTTCTTCTATTTCAGGGGTCAGCAGACTACAGCCCAAGGGCTGGACACATGTTTCTTTTTTTTTTTTTTTTTTAAGATTTTATTTATTTGACAGAGAGAGGAGATAGTGAGAGAGGGAACACAAGCTGGGGGAGTGTGAGAGGAAGAAGCAGATTCTCTGCTAAGCAGGGAGCCCAATGCGGGGCTCGATCCCAGGACCCTGCGACCATGACTTGAGCCAAAGGTATGATGCCCAGCGACTGAGCTCCCCAGGTGCCCCTGACCACATGTTTCTGTAGATACAGTTTTCTTGGAACACAGCTGTGTCCATCCGTTACTGTATGTTATGACCGTTCTTTCAATATGGCAGCAAAGCTGAGCTGCTGCTGAGCAGACTGGATAGCCCACAAGCCTAAACAATCTGCTATCTGGCTCTTACAGAAAAAATTTGCCAACTCCTGTTCTTTTCTGCTACTGAGATTTGCTATTTTTTAATTCATTACAAGCATATTTTCCTTAACATCCTTGAGCGTAGTTACAGTAGCTCTTTTTAAACCCTTGTCTGCTAAACCCAACATCTGGATCATCTTGAGATCTCCGTTGATATATGGGTCCCATTTTCCTGGTTCTTCATATTCCCTGGTAATTTGGAGTTGTTCCCAGGACACTGTGGCTCATGCATTGTAGAGACTCTGTATTCGGCTATGCTCCTCTGAAGAGCGTTGATTTTGTGGTGGTTGTTGCTGCGTTGCCGTTTGACCAGGAATGGACTGGGACTCCAAAGATGTCTCCCCTGTGGTGATGGGAGGTTGGGACCTGTCTCTTTCCTGTGTAATTCAGGGGTCAGCCAGGAAATTGGGAAGAGTTCATGCACAGAACGTGGAGTTTAGCCTCATGCTGCCCAGCTGCTGTGGCCGTCCCCACCCCTGTCCTCCACTTTCTCGATCCAGTAAGACTACAGGTTTCTATCTGAGTTTTACTGTTCCGCACAACCCTGGCTGGGGCCTGTCCTCAGGAAAAAGCCATAAAGAACAGGGAAGTCAGAAAAACAAACACAAACAAAAAAGAAAACAGGGCACTGGCCTGTTGCTTCCCCTTCCTTCAAGGTCTGGAGCCCTCCAGTGTCTCTTTCCGTCTCTCTACGGTGTTTAGGTGGTTGTTCCCCGGGGATACTTGGTGCAATGTGCCTACCCCCCCACCCCAGTGTCTGGCCCCAAAGTTATAATTGTCATAGATCCTGCTCTAAAATCTTTATTAAGTTAGAGCCAAACGTGAAATCACAAGAAAGCAAAGCTTAAAGCATGTGATCCTTTGTACTCGGAGCACTTTAGAAGCAGCCTGGCACAGGAGGGTTGAGAAGGAGGGGAGGGTGCTCAGGGAGAAGGACACTGATGTGGGGTGGCCTGCTGGTGCTTGCTCGGCTCTGACGCGCTGTCCGCCTGGATGTTCATTCCCGGGTCCACTCGACAACACTTACTGTTCATTACTACAAGTGTGTACAATATATGTGAGATTATCAACACCTGCCGTGTGGTGTTCTTGCCTTGCCTGCCCTACAAGGGACAGCCTCTGGGGTGGACACCTCTGAACACAGGATGAGGCTTTTGTTTTATTTTATTTTATTTTTATTTATTTATTTATTTAAAGATTTTATTTATTTATTTGACAGAGAGATACACAGTGAGAGAGGGAACACAAGCAGGGGGAGTGGGAGAGGGAGAAGCAGGCTTCCCGCTGAGCAGGGAGCCCGATGCGGGGCTCGATCCCAGGACTCTGGGATCATGACCTGAGCCGAAGGCAGACGCCTAACCATCTGAGCCACCGAGGCACCCCGAGGCTTTTGTTTTAAACCAAAATGCTGCTCTGGGTCTCTCTCCAGTGCTTGAAGCTGGCTGGGGCCCAGGCTTCCTTCTGTCCTCACTTCTGTTGTGCACGATGGCTCAGAATTGAAGAATCTGACGCTTCCTAGGAAGCTATTAACACTTTTCATTTTTTTAATTAAAAAGTTGACAAAGTTTGCTTGAGTTTTATAAGCCTGCAATGTTTAAAGTGTTTTGTGGTTTGTGAGCAGAAGCTCTGCTCAGGGTCCCAGAAGGAGGCCTGCCCCGGGGAGAGGCCAGGCTGGCTCATCTATCACTCTGAGCACTCATCTGCAACATCCTTGCAGGCAGGGGGTGTGGGATCAGCTAGGTAATATTTGAGGACACTATAAATATCTTTACCTCCTGCCCTGCGCTTGGCAGCGGATACATTTAGTATAACTCCTACCTTGGTGCCTCGTGAGGTGGCGTGGAGACCAGAGTGAGGGGGTCTGTTCCTCTCCTCATGGATGGTGGGGAGGGGGCTCAGAGGTAGCCCTATTCTGGGAAAATGCTGGAGGAACCCCACACTTGTCTGGAGAGTTAGTCAGTGCTGGGGACCCACGTGTGTGTGCATGTGTCTGTCTCTGTGTGTGCGTCCGTGTATGTCCGTGTGTGTCCGTATGTCTGTGGATCTGAGTGTGTGGACATTTCAGGTCCAACCTTGACCTGCTCGTCCTACTAAGTGAAGTGGGTCCCCTGTGTGTGCCCAAGTGTTTCCCATTGTTTCTCTGGGAAGGTGTCCACTGCTTGGTCTGGTTACTCCATCAAGCAGCGTTTATTCACCAAGGTCCGTACATGTTAAAATAAAACCAAAGGATTTACTGAGCTGTTGCATTTGCGTGGACTCAGCTGAATTTTGTTGAGAGATCCTTGGAGGCAGTGGCCACATAGGGCCTGACCCCGCGTGCCCAGCTGCGTCCCGAGGGGGCGTGACACCCATCAGCAATGACCTTCCCAAGCCCCTGGCACCCAGTTCGTCCGGACCTACTCCGGAAATGACTGGCTGGCAGGCTGGCACCTCCTGACCTTTCACACCAGTCCGAGGGTTTGTAATTACAACTAAAAGTGTGTGTTCCCTCGTCGTTACCATCCTCAGCCGGGTGTCTGTGCTTAATTAGCTGTAACTCTCCCTGCCTCAGCAATCAGTTACCTGTGGGTTTGGAAGTCGCTTCATTAACGTGTCCTTGTTGGAAGGTGCCGGCCAGCAGGCAGGGGAGCCCAGGACCCCACCTCACCCCCCCGCCGACCCCGTGGTCCGCACTTTCTTGTAGCACTTTGGCTTTGTCCTCTGCTGTCCTTGTCACTCTGTCTTGTCCGTCCTGGGAGTGTGCACCACGTGGTCTGCTTGCATTAGGCACCTCAAATATTTGCTGAGCTGGAGTTGACACCGGTCAGATGCTGCTCCTCAAGGGTGTGGGAGCCGCTGTCTTTCTGCAGAGCTTTGTCCCCGTTGTTGTTCTGCCCCAGCTGGGCCCGGCGTCCACACAGCGTGGTTGGTGTGCGTGCTGGGCCCCTGGCTACCCTCTCCTTCGGCGAGGCACACAGGAAAAGCCAGCGGCTCCTCAAAGGCTCAGACATTCTCTGTCCTTCCAGCCTGCAGGGTTTGGCTTCTCCCCAGCAAATGCAGAGGAATTTTGATGTGGAAGGTTGCACCACCTAATTGCTTCCCAAGGTCACAGCCACCCTGATGGCACGCGGCCTTTCTCTGTGTTTGCGGCTCAGGCTCGGGGACAGGCCAGATGTGGAGGCCCCAGAGGTGTGGGTCCCAAGGAGGTGCTCTGGGTTACTGCTCAGGTTTGCCTTTGCTGGGTCCTTCTGTCTCTGGAGTAAAGCAAACTAGGGTTGGGAGGGAATTGGGATCTTCCCACCCACCACTGCAGTCTTGGTGGCCAAGCCCACCTGAGCACACAGCCGTGGACCGAGGTACTGGGTGTTCTGGTGATGGGGCCAGTGGTGGGGAGCCTGCCCTCCCGCCCTCCCCGCCTCCCAGAGGCCCAGGCTGTCCAGCGGGGTTGCAGCCGAGGCTGGGTCTCGGGCTGTGGACGGAGATCCGTGGCCTCCACGCCCATGTTGGTGATTTTCATAATGACTTGATGCGCAGCCACCGCGGGAAGGAAGGGTCTGCCCGCAGTGACTCGCCCCAACTGGGAGCCACATTCCTCCCTGTGTCCATCCAGGTTTCCGGCCAGCGACAGAAACCAGATGCCACAGGGCACCTCCAGCAGGAACTCGGCTTACGGGCTCCTAAAATGCCCATTATACCCTTAATGGCTGAACCACCAGCAAATTGCCACTTAGAATCAATCAAGTCTTCCATTTAATTAGATCATTACAATGCAGCTGCAATCTGGAAGGGGTCACGGGTGATGGGGAGGGCCGCCCGCAGGCCTGACCAGTCTCTGGCTGGCCGGACTTGCTCTTGAAGAATTCCCATCAACCAGGGACCCCAGCCACTCGAGACTGTCACCCTCCCTCCTGATGGGGCTGGGGGGCAGCGATGTGCAAAGCCTGGAAGGAACAGCTCCAGGTGGGGCCAGCTGAGAGCCCGGAATAAGGGTCCCAGGAGGGCTCCCCCCACTGCCCACTGCCAAGCTCTCAGCCCACAGGACAAAGACAGCAACATCCCACCCTAATCCGTAGCTCAAGAGAAGACACGTGGGCCCATGTGAGGCAGAAGCCTGACTCGGAAAATTGCCCTGCATCCGTGAATGCAGAGAAAGTGAGGTCGGGCACCACAGGACGGAGAAATACCGGGCAGCCACGCTAATGTCGTAGGAAGGAGAAGGGGGACCCACCTGGCATAAAATGGGACCCAAGAAACAGAAGGGAAGTCCCCACAGAGCTTTACATCCCAGAAAAGGGTAAACGCAAACTCAATTGGACACTCCAGTGAAGACCGTGAAACAGGGAAATTGTTAAAGAGGGTTTTCATGGGGGAAACACACAGTGTTAGATCTCAGACTTTCCTGACAGATATTTCCAGGGCGCAGCGGGACACGGACAGGACGGGAGGTGGGGCCGGGGCGGAGAGTCTGGAGAATCAGCGGCACGGTCCAGGGGCAGCCGAACCCGGAGGGCAGCTTCCCTTGCTGGGCAGGTGCGTGCCGCCTTCTGCCCCGGGGTCGAGGACCGTGCAGGATGTCCGCTGTGGATGCACACCCGAGACAAAAAGCCAAGGCAGGGCAAGTGGCCGGCTGGGCGCTGTGCGGGCAGTGAGGAGCCTGCAGGAAGCTGCCCTGCAGACTGAAGGGACATCCCCAGCACTAGGGAAAGAAGACTCAGCGTGAAGATCTATCCTTGCTACCAGGCGTTCTCAAGGAGGAAAAGTTCTCCCCATAACCAGACAGAAAAAACAAGCAAACAAGTGCCCATCAGGGTGAGGGGAGGAAAAAGCAGTCTGCTCCGTTCCTTCCTCTGTGCTCGCTCAGAGCCCAAAGCAGCGCGTGCGGCCCCAGGACACGACCCCGCTGTCTGGTCCTCACACCGGCGACACGGGAAGACGCGAGCCAGCCACGCGGAAGCAGAGAGCTGGAAGGGCAGGGGTGAACACAGAGAAGTAAGGGAATTTGGGAGCAGACTTTCTCTCTGCGGATGGGCAAGTCCTTCCGTTTCACAATTATGTTTAAATATTTTCTTTGCTAAATCCAAGTTAAGTGGAATGTTAAAAGTGTAATAGGAAACATAGAAGTACAAAGGGCTTATTCTAAGGCACAAAACTCAGAGGCCATAAAACAAAGGCCAGTAAGTTTACCTAAACAGATGTCTGCACAGAGCAAAACAACATAAAACTGAAAGGTGAGCAACGGTACCTGGACAGTGTGAGGACCTGCCCCAGCGTGTGGCCAGCCTTGCCTCTCCCAGCGAAGGAGCAGTGAATGCTATGAACAAGCAGTTCACAGAGAGGGAAAGGAATGTCTCCCAGATGTGGGAAGACGCTCACACCTCACTCAGAATAGGACCGAGTTACGGGGCGCCTGGGTGGCTCAGTCGTTAAGCATCTGCCTTCAGCTCAGGTCATGATCCCAGGGTCCTGGGATCGAGCCCCACATCGGGCTCCCTGCTCAGCGGGGAGCCTGCTTCTCTCTCTCCCGCTCCCCCTGCTTGTGTTCCCTCTCTCACTGTGTCTCTCTGTCAAATAAATAAATAAAATCTTAAAAAAAAAAAAAAGAATAGGACCGAGTTACACTGAATCTACCAACAGACACAGTTTCTCAGCCACCCGGGATGCGGACAGATGTGTCCCCAGCGTGGGCAGCTGTGACAGATCCCGGATGAGCTCTGGGCTAAAACGCACATGCCTCCCAGCCCCCCAGAAGGTGCAAAGGTGCGTCCCTGCACAAGGTGCGTCCAACATCGGGATGGCAAAGATTGGGACTGACACTCCTGTCCTCCGCACTGTGTATGTGCACTTAGGTTTCTTTCTCAGTGAGTCAGGAGCTCAGGTTACCTCTTCTGTGGATTTTCAGGGCTTACTTTAGAGCAGGAGCATTAGGTCTGAAGTCAGCTTGGCCCTCATCCACCCGTTTCCCAGATTAACAAGATTCTATGGTAACGGGCTGCTGCGCAGGGCCGTGCCTGAGGACTAGCCCGTGGTGTCCACACAGTGTCCTCCTGTTAAAGAAAAGCCTGGTCCTTGGCACCGACGGCAAACTGACTAAATCAGGATCCCGTGTGAATCTCTAATTTGGGGAGAGATTGTGGCTAAAGACTACTCAGCAACATGACCTGAAGCCAGCTCTAGGGCTTTCTAGTGTGCCCCCAAGGCTGACCCCACCTGTGACGCTCAGAGCTCATGAGGACCCACCGTGGATTCCATCCTCAGAAGGCCCACAGCCCCGTGGGCACCGTGTACAGCAGTACCTGCTGCTCGGTGGCCGTCCCTGAAGAGGCAATGTCATGGCCTTAAAAAGGCAAGAAGAGCATCCAGGAGCTTGTCACAGGCTTGACCCCTCGTGCAGCCTGGCCAGCAGCCTGGTGGGCAGGAGAGGGAGCGCCCCTGGCCTGGGGTTCGTGGGGAGTCCTGGGGGCAGGAGAGGGCACGCGTCCACCCCAGAGAAAGGTACCCTGCCAACAACCCTGCCAAGGGCAGAGATGCAGGCCGGAGCCAAGGGGACAGGACAGCTGGCTCTGGGCAGGGACCAGGGGCTTCGCTGACACAGCTCCTGGGCACCAAAGCCACTGGGACAGAGGGAATTATACAGCTGGCTGTCTCTGGACATTAACAGATGAGCAGGGGTCTCCAGCTGGAGGGGACCCATACAGTGTCAGAATGTGACAGCACGTCGCTGGGGGCTGTTAGGATGCAGACCCGTGGAGCCCGGTGTCTGTGGCAGGGCCCGGACTGGCAGGGGCTTCAGGTGCTGCCCGCTCTCTTCCCAAAGCGTCGGGGACCCCAGCACCACAGGCCCAGGGCGCTGGCGGGCCACAGGCTTGCTGGCTGCCAGCCCCGTGAGCCCGCATCTGGGGCGCCACGTGCCGCCGAGGACCGGGTTCTCGGGCCCAGTTGTGTGTGAGCAGAGCCAGGCCCAGGGTGCACAGCGCGGGATACCCGCACTCGCCTGCCCCTCCCAGGCTCAGACAGAGCACCCTGCAGGCAGACGTGAGCCGGGACACCCCAGTGAGGCAAAGCCTCTGGCTGTTTTCCTGCTGACCAGCTGGGGCGGCCCTGAGGGTTTCCAGGGAAGCTGCTGTCCGTCATGCTGGGCGGCCACCGCCTCGTGCCGTTTGTCACACGTGCCCCTGCATGGTTTGGCAATCGTCAGTCACGTGACCGTGTCAGTCAAGGTGCTAGCTTCCCGGGGCCTCGCTCTGCGGGCCCCCCCAACTTCGGGGGGGCAGGGCTGCTGTCTTCATCTGAGCAGCGTGAAAATTTTCAGAAGGAAGAACAGAACTTGATGGGAATACAGGGAGTTGGACCATGGCTGGGGTGCAGGAGAGCCGGAGAGCCTTCAGGGCATGTGGGGGGAGGGACCCCCAGCAGATTCTCAGATCCCAGAAGCATTAACCTGTTCTGCCTCCACAAGCTGAGACCCGCTCCTTCCCAGAGCACGGTGACCAAGTGGGTTGATGACACTGGGGCGCACGTAGAAGGTCCCGTGTGTGCACCTGCCACTCTGCTTCTCCACCAGACTTGGGGGACCATGCACGAGGGAAAGAGCCACTCCTTGGGCAGTCTCCTCCAGAGCCAGCCTCTGACCCCCATGATGACCCCATAATTAAGCAGGCCAGGGGGGGAGAGCGGAGCTCAGGACAGGCAGCCTGGCGGGAAGGGCGGGTGGGACCCGAACCCCCTGGGCCCAGCGTGCCGGCTGCCCCCCCGGCCCTCCAGCCCCCCAGACGGGACAGGGTCAGCGCCAGCAGCCTCGCAGGATAACGACCCACGCTCTGCACGGAGCTGGGGCCTCGGCACCTCAGAAGACAGCTCTCCTTTGAATCTCTAAGAAGGCTTCTCAATAAACAGAACCTCAGTGAATGAAACAGGGAATTTTCCCAGACATTGCTGAGGCCTCTCCTGTCAACAGTCCAGCTGTTTTGATGTCAGGCTTAACATAGGAATTCTTCTCACTTTTTCCCTGAGTCTTAGAATAGAAGGAGAAACGGGCCCCAATAGGTCTGCGAAGCTGCCTCACTCACCCCCGGGGCCCCTCTGTCCGCCCCCACCCCTGCCAGCTCACATCGGCGCAGTGGAGCTAGGGCCTGTGGGGGAGCCCTGGAGACCCTGGCCTCAGAAGGCTCTGTTCCTGGGGGCCTGTGACCTCCAGAGAGCCAGGAAGGGGGGACAGTCCCTCCAAGGAAGATTTAAATGCAGCCAGGCTTCAAGCAGGGCCCAGGCTCCAGCACCTGAGACAAGCTGGATGAGGTTGGGCCAGACGTGGCTCGGAGGCACGAGGCACTGCATCCCCGCTCGGAGGGCCGGAAGGGGCCACGTGTGGCCTGGGGGCTGTGGGTGCCCCGGGCCCTGCCCACCCAGTTTGGGCGTCCTGTCCTCGGGACCTGGAGCTGCCCCCTCCAGCCTGACTCCATCACAGGACACTCTTCCTACCTCCTCACCAGCCTCGTGGGCTGCCCGCGGAAGAGGAGGGGCTATTCCCTCTGCGGGAGACAAGGAGACCCCGAGGCGGGTGTCCTGGGGGCCAGGTCCCGAGGGGGCTGCATGAGTGGGGCCAGAGAGAAACGTCCACAGACCCAGATGTCTGTCCTATGAGCCAGAACAGCCCCTCCCAGGCCTCCAGCCTGTGTGTCCACAGAGCCAGGCAACCCCCAGGGAGGTGGCGGGCTCGGCCCCCTCCCAGGGGTGAGCAGGGAGGCCCAGGAGGCCGGTCAGAGCCTACCAGCAGACACTACCCGCCCCGTCTGCCTGAGCAGCCACGGTGCTTCCAGAAGGAAACCTGCCTGTGTGGGAGGGGCCTGAAGGGGCCCTGGACCAGCCCACTCCCACCGGGCGGTGGCCTGGCTCGGAGGGCTCCTGGCCCCTGAGCTCCCCCTCCGTCTCCCCCACAGGCTTCCATCTGTCGCACAAGGTCACCAGCGTCGTCCCCGAGAGCGCACTGCTCATTGTGTTAGGCCTGGTGCTGGGCGGCATCGTCTGGGCAGCTGACCACATCGCCTCCTTCACACTGACGCCCACCGTCTTCTTCTTCTACCTGCTGCCCCCCATCGTGCTGGACGCCGGCTACTTTATGCCCAACCGGCTCTTCTTCGGAAACCTGGGCACCATCCTGCTGTACGCCGTCATCGGCACTGTGTGGAACGCGGCCACCACTGGACTGTCCCTCTACGGCGTCTTCCTCAGCGGCCTGATGGGTGAGCGGGCATGGCGTCCGTGGGGGTGTCCTGGGGGCGGGGGATCCTCGTGGCAGGGTCCTCGTGGTGGGGCCCGCGTGGGAGGGGTCCTCAGGGTGGGGTCCTTGGTGTGGAGTCCTCGGGGTGGAGTCCGGGGACGAGGTCCTGGGGGATGTTCTCGGGGTGGGCTCTGCAGGAACAGGGTGTGGGCAGCCTTACTACTTAAGAAAGCTCAGGATACAGAATACAGACCCAGAAAGGGGAGGAGTGTTCAGGGTGACAAACCTTACTGGTGGGTCCACTCAACCAGCTTGGTTTGTTTAAAATAAGGTTTAATTAATAAACAGCTGTCTGGGCATCCCCAGGCTGAGGCTCGAGTCCTGCTTGGGAATGAAACCCTGTCCAACCAGGTTAGCAGGTGGGTGGGGTGGGTGGGACAGCCGAGCCGCTGTCCCTCCCCCTCAGCAAGAAGATGGGGCTGGGCCCCACTTCCCCGCCACCAAGCACCCAGGGGAAGGGAGGGGAAGGCCCCCTCTGGCAGAGGCCAGATGGAGGAGCCCTGGCAGACACACACCTGAGCACAAAGACTGGGTCATCCTACCAGGACGTCCTGCAGGAGAAGCCTCGCCGGCCGCTGCTCGGCCACCACTCATCTGTGTGTCTGCAGCCGCTCCCCCTGCAGTTTGGGTTACTTAATTCAGCCCTGGCGCAGAGCCGAGGTGCACCCCACCCACCTGGGAGTGGGCCATTATCTACATGGGAAACTGGCGCAGGCGGGGCAAGGGGCTCACCTGAGGCCTTGCACGGCCCACTCTGCGGTTGCTGTGCATTTGCAGTGTGGGTCTGCAGCGCTGGCTCACGGCCTTGGGGGCGACCAAGGAGAAGTGAGAGTCGGCACCACGGGCACCTGTCTGTGTGCTCAGCCTTGGCCCCAAACACCCCCACCTGCAAGAACCAGACTCTAGGGATGGGCCTGGTCAGCGGTTTCCATCTGACTATAGGAAGAGGCTGGGCATTGCTCCCCGTGTGGATCAGGGCCTTGGGGCCTTGGCGACAGAGCACACGAACTGAGAAAGAGAGGCCAAAGGGCCCCTAACGGGAACCATCACCTTGCCTGGCCCATTTGTCATCTCAGGACTTTGTCCTCAGCCCATGGGGAGCATGCATGCTCCTTTGAACCCCTGCTGCCATCTGGCACCACCCCCAGGCCCAACCCAGAGAAACCCCTCAAGGGTGACATGGGGCCGAATGCACCTGGTCAGGCCTCGCACGCGAGTAAGCCTCGGGTGCATTTGATTGCATTTATTGGCGATGCCTTTAGATAGCTGGGACATAGCTAAGATGACAGGACCACCTCCGGCCACTGGACCCAGGGGAAAGTCTTGGGGTTTGGACCAGGATCCCTGAGGGGGCCTGTGCTCAGCCCTCAGGATGCAGCTGGTCAAGGGTGGACATCAGCCAAGGTCACGGAGCAGAACAGCACCCAGGGGCCAATGAGTCTGTCCTGTCCCCAGACACCCAGAGCCAGGAGCCTGATGGGGCTAGGGAGGTGGGGATCAGTTTCTGCAGACCAGTGGCCAGGCTCTGAGGTGCAGCTCAAGGCAGGGGAGCACCCCTCTGAGGAAGGTCAGCCTAGGCCGGGCCACCTGTGGCCTGGCTGTGGGGATCCTGGGTGGGCATCTGGACAAGCCAGCTAGGGGTGGGCCCAGCAGAGACTCCAGGCCATCAGTCAGAGAGGCCCCCTCAGATGGGTGTAACCTCAGGTCCTCTTGGCTGTGGTGGAGAGAGGGTCCTGGAGCACGCAGCTGGTCAAAGGGAGCCCACAGTCCAGTCCGGTCCCAGGAATCTTGCTGGCAGGGCCGGTGGGTGGCAGATGGTCCCACCAGGGAGGAGAACAGGCTGCGCCTGGACACAGGGCACTTGCTGCCTGGTTGGCTGGCTTCTAGGAGGTGCCACCGGGTCTGTCAGGGTCTGTGGACAGCGAGAGGCCATTGAGCCAGGAGGCGTCTACAGATGGAACACCTCAAAGGGTATGTGGGTCCGGGAGCCGCTGACATCTGAAGCCAGGAAGACTGCCTTCTCACCTCCGCCTCACCCACAGCATCTGGAGGTGGGAGAGCAAACCCTATGATTCCCGTTCCAAAAGAGACGTCTTAAAGTCATTGGAAGCTGGTTCTAACACCTGTCACCCCTTTAGCACCCAGACTGTGGCTCAGGCTGTGGGGTTTTCAGAGCTCACAAGAAACCCCCTCCAGGGCCCTGCCTCCCCACAGACACGACCTTCTCCCAGGGCCCTGCCTGGTCCTGAGGGAGAGCCGGGCTCCTGCGGAAGCCCCCCGTCCTGGGCCTGGAGGGGGCCCTCAGCTCTGAACCGGCAGGCGTCCAGCCCACACGGTTCCACTCAGCCTGGGGAGGAGACTCCATGCCAAGAAAGCCCCTGGACAAGGTCCTCCTCCCACCAGCCCTCTGAGAGCAGGCGTGTGTCCCGAACAGAGCTGGGACAGGCAACCATATGCGGGGGTCCCTGAGCTTTTGTCCAGGGAAGATCGCTGCCGGGGGTCTGCATATGCAACCTGGAGTGGCTCTGGAGACTGAGATGGATCTGGAAGGACAGAGAAGTTGGAAAGTGCATCTCAGCCTGACCCCCGCCCTCGAGGGCACCAGGAACTCACTGGGCAGGGGTCACTCCAAGATGCAGGCTAGGCTGAGCTCTGAGGACCTGCACCTCCAGGGTCCCTTCCTCCCCTCCCTCCTCTCTGAGCCCCCAGCTCCCTTCTTGTCCCTCAGACCTCCCCAGCGGCTTCTCCTGTTGGAACCCCCGGGTTTCCCCGGGCCCTGTGAGGCCTGTCCCCCCCCGCCCCGTCCATCACCTCCCCTCAGGCTGGTCCTGGTGGCTCTGATCTGGGCTGAGATATCACTTCCCAGGGAGGCCTTTCCCCCAGGCCTGTCGAGCCCCCGACCACCTCCCTAGCAAATACACCATCTGCATCCCTGGACTGCAGACCGCCAGGGCCGGGGTCTGATTCCATGCTGTGCCTGGCCGGGCACCAGGGGCCCCTCATCTGCTGGCAGATGGCCTATTTAGCACTGTATGGGGGTATTAACCAGTACAGCTGGCCAGAGGAAGCAGCCAGGGGCAGGGCGGCCAGTCCCCACTGGAGGGTGAGACAAGCCGTTCCTGAAGGTTGTGGGGGCCCATGGGAGGGAGGCAGGCAGTCTGACCTTGGTTCCCACAACCGGCCAGCCCCAGACCCAAGAGCATCAGAGTCCCCATCCTGAGGGGACTCCAACCCAGCCGTCAGCAGGACAACAGCCTGGGGCAGCCCCCCAGAAGGCCAAGGGGAGGAAGTGTGCCTGACTCTGAGGTCCTCCTTCTGCCTGGGCCCCGAAGGGCTCTCCTTGATAGCCCTGCCTGTCTTGCAGGAGACCTGAAAGTTCAGCTGCTGGATTGCCTCCTGTTCGGCAGCCTGATCGCCGCCGTGGACCCGGTGGCCGTCCTGGCCGTGTTCGAGGAGGTACACGTCAACGAGGTCCTGTTCATCATCGTCTTTGGGGAGTCACTGCTGAACGACGCTGTCACTGTGGTGAGCGGGTGCAGGGCGGGTCTGGGACTTGGCACAGGGCATCTCAGAGCCACTGGGGGGAGAAACACGGTCACTCAGTGGCTGCAGTGCCCCTCGGTGCAGAGGGCAGAGGACGGGGCACACGAAGGCCGAGGCTGTGTGAGGGGGCTCTTCCTCTGCTCGCAGCTCCGACTGCAGGAGGCTTCCCCATGCCCCTGGCGCGTGGCCCCCCTTCCCTCACCACCTCCTAACTCAGAATGACTGCCGGTCTGGTCAGCTCTTCATCCGTTCTCCCTCCTTCGTGGTAACCACCTGTCAGCCCCACCGCCATGCTGCCCAGAACGGGACGCCTCTAGCTTTGGGTCCAGACTTGGTGCCACCTGGTTGTGGGTCCCCTAAGGGAGCCCATGAAGAGACAAAGGGCAAGCTCTCACCAGAAGCAAGGGAGGACGATGAGCAAGCACGGGCCGCACGCCCCCGAAGGCAGCTTTCTTTCCAGAAGGGAGTGTGGCAGGGCCCCCGTGGGCGGGCAGGGGCTGGAGGACCCTCTGTTAGGGTGTGAGGCCACAGTGACCCCACAAAGTGAACAGAAGGCTCATGACATGTGGGGACACTGTCTCAGCATCACAGTGGCCGGCATGGATTTTTCGAAACCCATCCCCAAACCGGCCGCTACCTCTGTGGGAGTGAGTTATGGGTAACACCGAGGCGCGCACAGAGTGACTTTCCCGCGCAGGTCGGCCGGGCGCTGTGTCTCTGAGCACCTGCTCTGGGCCCGAGGGTCTGGCCCCACCGGCCCCACACCGCGCGACAGGAAGATCTGTCCTAGCTCTGAAAGTAACTGGTGGTCTCTCTAAGAACCCCCCTTCTCATGTCCCGTCAGGGCTCAGGAGACTGAGAAGTCCCAAGGTTGTGCTGCACCAGATTTCTTCTGCAGCAGAGATGTTCTCGGGGGAATTTGAGAATTAATTTGGAATTTAATCGGAAATGTAACACACAGCTCCTTTGAGGTTGGGCTGCCCTGTGCGGTGGCTTCCCCTCTCTGCGGGAGCGCGAACTTCTGCCCGAGCCTCGGGGCTCACCGCAGAGCTCCCCACGCACAGTCCTGCCGGAGGCTCCATCCCCCTTCCCACCCGCGTTTCCTTGGAGAGAGCTGAGCTGTGGCCCAGCCCCCAGGCCCTTGGAGGCCCAGGCCCTGCCCACCACCAGTGCTCGTCAAGCCTGCCGAGCCTCCTGCTGCAGAGACAGCAGCACTCCCTGCCTTTTGGGGTCCTGTGTCCCCTCAAGCAGACCTGGAGAGGCGGGCCCAGGGCCCAGAGACAAGTGGCCTCCCTAGGAGCCGGCATCTGCCCATGGCAGCCCCTCGGCCCCGCGGTGTGGAGCAGCACGTCCTTAGGAGGCCCGGGAAACAACACTGTCCCCACAGCTGAGCCTAGCATATAGTTCTCGAGCTTTTCGTCTCAAATATCTTGGTGGGATACAGTTTAAAGGTTAACATGCAAAGACATCAAGGGGTATGCTCCCACAAGCAGGAGTCAATGCAATGGTGAAGTCGCTAAAAATGAAACTCTGGCTTCATCTGGGAAAACAAAACGGAGTTAAACGCAGTGGGTAGCTTTGTGCTTTGCCGAGAGTAGGAAAGGGCCAGGTTTGCTCCTGAAGGTTCTAGTTCCTTCTAGAATGTCCTTCTGCCTCTCCTAGCCCACCTGCTGGCTCATCTTGGGCCTTTGTCTTATTGAGCATTATTGCCCCGTGATGATTTCCTCCCAGTGATTTCTGGTGGCTTCTACAGGCTGCTCCATCCAGCCCAAGTCCCCGAGTCCCCGGGGCCTGGGTCAGGGGGGTGAGTGCAGGCCGAGGGCTGACCCGATGTCATGCTTGCCTCTCTGTCCCCCCCAGGTCCTCTACAACGTGTTTGAATCTTTCGTGACGCTGGGTGATGACAAGGTGACTGGCGTGGATTGCGTGAAAGGCATAGGTGTGTGGCTGGGGGGTCCACCCGCCTGGGGAGTGTGGGGGCCACGTCTCCTCTCCAGCCTGGGGACCACCTCCAGGCTTCGGCCCCAGGCCTGCCCCTGGAACCCACAGCCTGTGTAGGAGAAGGCACTTCCACTTTGAAGTCTGGGTGGTAGTTTCCTCCCATCCCCAGTGTGTTTCACGAACGCAACTTCGTTGGGTCCGGGCACCCTGGGGAGGCAGGGTGCTGCCCTTTGAGACCCACCAGCATGGCAAGTTGGAGGACGGGGATCCTGGTGTCCTGGGTGGTCCCGAGTAAACATTTCTCTGGGCAGGGACAATGACAGCCTTGCTGTCCTGGGGGTCCAGGGACAACCCTGCCCAAGGCCTCCTTCTTGGCCTTTCTCCACAATGGGGGAGGGGAGCCGGGCCTCCCTGCGCTCCACGTGCCGGCCTCTCAGGGGGAGAACTGGCCTCTTGTTTGCTGAGTTGTTGGCGCCTCTGTGGGGGTTACCAGGCAACCCTCGATGAGGAATGGTCTGGAAGGAAGGCCGGTCAGCCGCGCCCACACAGGGGCCAGCCACACCCGGCCACAAAGGGCCTTTCAGGCGGTTCAGCCAACGTCCTTGGCCCACAGTGTCCTTCTTCGTGGTGAGCCTGGGGGGCACGCTGGTGGGGGTCATCTTTGCCTTCCTGCTCTCGCTGGTGACCCGCTTCACCAAGCATGTGCGCATCATCGAGCCGGGCTTCGTCTTCATCATCTCTTACCTGTCCTACCTCACGTCCGAGATGCTGTCGCTGTCAGCCATCCTGGCGTGAGTCCCCCTCACTCCCACGCCCCAGGGTGCCAGAGCTGCAGTGTCCGGGCCACGTGCTGGTGTGCAGGGGTGGGGCGGGGTCACCCCACAGCACAGCCAAGCAGCTGTGCCGGGAGGGGGGAGGGGGGGTCGGGAGAGGGGAGGGGGGAGGGAGGGAAGGGAGGCGGGGCCGGGGGAGGACGGCCCCTCCCTTCCTGGGCTCATCCTTCCCGGGCCCTTCCCAGCCCCCCTCTGCCTGGCCCACCTCCCCATGAGGGCTGAGAAGCCGCTGTGGGGGCAAAGAATCTGGTCTATTCGGGTTTTAAATCAGGAGTGGGCATTTTCACAGCATTGCCCTTGACCGCTGCCTACACGCAGCCTCTTCTGGGTGCCCTGGGGGGGCGGCCGGCTGGCACCCCGTGACCCGAATCTGCCCCAGCACCCGTCCAAGAGCCAGCTGCCGCTGGACTGGGGACAGACACTGAGGCAGCCCACTGGACGGCTCAGGGTTCAGGTCTTGGGGTGTAGCCCCAGGAGAAGGGCCGGTCAGCGGGGGGGTGCGTGCCCGGGACACAGGCCACAGGCCGTGCAGGTGGAGTCTCGGCCCCCAGTCCGACAGCGAGCCCATCCGCCCGCAGCATCACCTTCTGTGGCATCTGCTGTCAGAAGTACGTGAAGGCTAACATCTCTGAGCAGTCGGCCACCACCGTGCGCTACACCATGAAGATGCTGGCCAGTGGGGCGGAGACCATAATCTTCATGTTCCTGGGCATCTCGGCCGTGAACCCCCTCATCTGGAAGTGGAACACGGCCTTTGTGCTCCTGACACTGGTCTTCATCTCTGTGTACCGGGCCATCGGTGAGGGTGCCGGGGGGATGGTGGGGACGAAGGAGTGTGGGGACGGGGGTGGGGATGACGAGGAAGAGGGGAGTCGATGGGGGTGACCGGGAGGAGGGACAATGACAGGGATGCCTGGGGGAGGCGGGTATTGGGGAAGGTGGGGAATGGTGGGGGGCAGTGGGGATGACTGAGGGATGATGGGGACAGTGGAGGGTGGACAGTGGGGACCCACTGTGGGCAGTCTGTGGGAACCGAGGACGTGGTGTTTGTGACCAGCCCTCTTGGAGTGAACCCCCTGGCCCAGTGAGCAGCAGGTTCCAGAGCCCCTGGGGAGCCTCAGCATGGCCAGGCCATCAGTTATGTGCAGTGAAGGTTCAGGCTTTCTTCACGGCCTTGTCACCCTGAGTCAGAGATAGCGTAGCTGGGGGGCAGGGTGGAAGGTTCTAGAACCTAGGGGAACCCATTTGGTTTCCCCTTGACTCACTCTGGATGCTGTCGCTGAGGAAGCAGATGGAGGCTCCTGTGAGGCTGGATCCCTGCTGCCCGCTGTGACCCTTGTGGCCCATCCTTGGGGTGCAGGCCGGGGTGGGACCACAACCCACTCTGCCTGTGCTCAGCGGGGACTGGGGGCTCCAGGGAGCAGCTGCCGGAGTGAGACAGGGTCAGTGGTCCTAGGACACAAGGCTTCCATTGCCTCCTGGGTCACAGGGCAGGTTTGGCTCTCGGCCAAGAGGGAGCACCGGTGTAGACAGGAGGGTGTGGGGAGAGCAGGGCCCCAGGGTGGCGTTTTCGTGACTTTTGCTCAGAACAGGACCCGTCACCCTCGCCGTCAATGCCCAAGGAGGGAATTCCCAAATGTTGCTCCCCCGGTGCGGTGGCTGCCAAGAAGGGGGGCCACTCCTGGGGTGTGGGCGCTCAGTGCGGGCCCCGCCCACAGGTGTCGTCCTGCAGACCTGGGTCTTGAACCGGTACCGGATGGTGCAGCTGGAGATCATAGATCAGGTGGTCATGTCCTATGGTGGCCTGCGCGGGGCTGTGGCCTTCGCTCTGGTTGTCCTTCTGGACGAGAAGAAGGTGAAGGAGAGGAACCTGTTCGTCAGCACGACCATCATCGTGGTCTTTTTCACGGTCATCTTCCAGGTAGGGTCGAGCGCGTGCCCCTGCCCATCCTCCCGGCCTCACCATGCCGGCCCGGGGCGCTGTGACAAGCCTCTCCAGCCTCCAGGCCCTAATTGGTTTTTACTATTTTAGTAACTAGGAGCCGTTTTGTAGGTTTTCATGTGGCCCCACAGGGGACGCAGCACAATTTGGCCTAAAAATGTCCTTCCTGGGCTGATGCTGGCTAACAAAGCCCCAGTTAATATTCCATTGACCAGACACGCCCAGGAAAGTGTCCCACTTCCCCCTTGCTTTTGGACAATCTAGAGAGCCGCCTGGGGGGCTCTCAGAGCAGGGCCAGGTCCCTGTGTACCTGTGGGTGGCTGTGCATTCACACACTGGGGGCTCAGTGGACCGGGGTGGGCCCTGGGGTGGAGCCGCCTGCCACCAGGGTCAACACCCGTCTTCCAGGGCCTGACCATCAAGCCCCTGGTGCAGTGGCTGAAGGTGAAAAGGAGTGAGCATCGAGAGCCCAAACTCAACGAGAAGCTGCACGGCAGGGTAGGGGACCCCCCGGTGGCGGCTGCAGGTTGGGGGGGGGCGGGGCAGGGCTGGCAGTTGCGTCCCTCCAAGTGATGCTAATCCCCTTCTCTTTCCTGCGAAGGCTTTCGACCACATCCTCTCAGCCATTGAGGACATATCGGGACAAATTGGACACAATTATCTCAGAGATAAGTAAGTAGCTGCAGGCGCCCCTGGCTGGGCTGAAATGGGGATATTTGGAGGCATCTTTAGTCTCCAATGTCAGCTTCCTTCCCTCTGCCTTTTTTTTTTTTTTTTTTAAAGATTTTATTTATTTGACAGAGAGAAAGACAGCCAGAGAGGGAACACAAGCAGGGGGAGTGGGAGAGGGAGAAGCAGGCTTCCCACGGAGCAGGGAACCTGATGCGGGGCTCCATCCCAGGACTCTGGGATCATGACCTGAGCCAAAGGCAGACGCTTAACGACTGAGCCACCCAGGCGCCCCCTTTCCTCTGCCTTTAACGGGAGACCCACAGGGTAGAAAGAGCCGCTGATATTCCCCATAAACCAGCCTCACAAAGTGCTAGCTAACTGAAGAACACTGCCTTTAAAGGGGTCAGAAGGTTTCTTGACTGAGACCCCCACCCCCTGGGACTCCTGTTCCCCCTGAACCCCCTCCTCTCCCTGGGGCTCCCCCTCTCCCTGGACCCCCTACTCCCCCTGGAATCTCTCCTCCTGGACACTCTCCTCCTCTAGGAATCCCCTTACCTCTGGACCCACTCCTTCCCCTGGGACTCCCCCTCTCCCTGGGACCACCCGGAGTCCCTCTGCTTCTGGGACCCCTCTCCCCCAGGAGCCCCTCCTCCCGGAGCCCCTCCTTCCCCTGGGACTCCCCCAGCCCCCTCCTCCCACTGGAGCCCCCTCTTCTCCCTCCGCCACCACGTCCGTCCTATTCGTGGCCCACTGGGCTTCGGCTAGATGTCCCTCTTATTCTCACCCGGCCACCTGCTCTTCTGACCCAGAATACTGGCCAGTACCCTAAGTGTGTTGGGTTTAAAGCCTCCTTCGGGCCAGCCTTGTTCTCGCCTAGTGTGGGAGCTCAGGGGCTCCTCCTCCCCCAGCCAATCCCTCTGCAGGTAAAATGCGCCCCCTTCACTGTAGCCAGGGCCCCAGGGCCCTGCCCTCCCCCAGCCTCACCCTTTCCAGAGGGTTAGGTAGTCACTTGGAAAACTGCAATATTGTATTAAATAAGAAAACAAAACACAGAATTCGACATACATTCTAATGACATGTACCTTCATATAGGAAGGTAGGAACAGAGCACAGACGAGGAAAAAGCACCCCTGAGGTTTATTCCTTTTATTTTAAAACTCACCTTTGTGCTTGTTACAGTAACTAAAAGTCAGGGTTGGGGGGAGGGAGGGCGTCTCCTGTGTCTCAGTTCCTGCGAGACCATGTCCATTACAAGTCCGGGCAGTGAGAGGGGGACCCCTACTCCATGACCCCCACAACTGCCGAGGTCCCCGTCCATCCTGGGGCCTTGCCCACGGCCCATCCAAGTGTTGATATCGTGTTGGTTTGACCCCCCAGGTGGTCCAATTTTGATAGGAAATTCCTCAGCAAAATCCTTATGAGAAGGTCGGCTCAGAAGTCACGAGATCGGATTCTGAATGTTTTCCATGAACTCAACTTGAAAGATGCCATTAGCTATGTGGCTGAGGTACCAGAACATTCCATCTGTTCTCTTGTTGGAGTTGGGGGCTGAAAAACACCCAGCCAAAGGATGGGGTCTAGGGCAGCGGGCCAGGGAGGGAGGCCCCTGGTGGGAAGGCCCAGGTGGCACCATGCTGGGGCTGCTGACAAGTTCATGACATGAAGCTCCTGGGTCCTCCAACACCCCAAGAGTGGCTGTGGGAGCTGAGGCACAGCACCCTCCCCCACGGCTCTCTGTGGGACGCTCTGTGGTGTGGTGAGTCTGAGATCGAAGACCAGCTAGGGCATTACAGAGTCATGCCCCCAACATACATATGTGCACACACACATTCGTGCATGTCTGCATACGCACAGCCATGCACACAGAGGGGAAAGCAGCAAGGATGTCTTGCATCCTGTGGGGTCAACAGGGCACACCTGGGAACGGGCTGTGGTTCTAAGGTCCTTGCAGGTGAGCAGGACTCTCCTGCATCCACAGAACACCTGCGTTCTAGAGGTGAATGAATCCTCCCCCATGTCTTTGGGGCTGATGGGCCGTAGAAGGCCCCCCACCAACTAGTGGCTGGTGCATCCAGTGTGGGGTCAGTGAGTGGGCTCAGGGAGCCTGTGGAAGGATGAGGGACTAGCCTGCCACGCGGGCTGCATGGTGACTCTCTGGATCTTGCTGTTTCTGATGCCACATGCCCTGTGCCAACCCACAGCCACTCAGGACTCGGGGTGCGTCGAAGTGACCCAGTCATAGCAGGCCCCAGGTCAAACCCCACTCCTCCTGGACACACAATCTGGCTGGCCCCTCCCCAGTGGCCACATGCCTCCAGGCAGTGCACACGTGTGACAGTCGCTTGGCCTTTGCCCCGTGTGTATCCCCTGGGCCCCGAGGTCACCTGGCGCCTCACCAGCTCAGGCCTACACAGAGCCTGGTGAGCTAGGGATCTGCACTTCCATCTCAGCAAATCCCATGGACCTCAGCCAGAGGGCGTAGCCAGAGCCCTGGAAGCATCTCTTCCTTCCGAGGGGAAAGTGATTCCTGTCTCGAGTGGACTTGTCCACACCAAATGTACAGCCTGATGCCCTAACACAGCCGGGGGTCACTCCAGGACAGACGGATGCAGGGGCCACAAGGAGAGCAGTAAAAAGAAGGGCCCTACACCATCTACTGAGCTAATGCCACACCAACCCTGCTCCCCCTGAAACCCCAACCCACAAGCTCCAGGCACTGGGAGGGACAAGGTCACCTGCTGTCTGCACCTCTGGCCCTGGGCTGGGAAAGTTCACTGCTCAAATCTCTGCCCTCTGGGACTACAGAGGCCTTTGCGTCCTTCAAGCCTGGATGGGTGGGCAGGAGGGACTGTCCCTTCTGCTGGCCGAGTCCTGTCTCCCTCGGACACTCTGACGCCCCTAGCCCCCACGTGGGAGATGCAGTCTGCTTGCAGGGCCCCCACTGCCCACCACACTGAGCGCCCAGTGGCCGTGATATGGGCTCCTGCATGGTCAGGACTGGCTCTGCCCGCTCAGACCGCAGCGGGGGTGGTGCGTCCTCCGGGGCTGTGCCTCTGGGCCTCCTGCCCCGCCACGCCGGCCCCATGCCCTCCCCGGAGGCATCCCTGCTTCTCTTCCAGTGACCCCCTTGGCACTCAGCCCCACGCTCCCACCCAAGGAGAGTGGCTGTTTCCAACTCTCATTCATGTCCGGCTCGGCTCTACATGATCTTAATCTGATTCAGTTCCAGACAGAGGCCATGAGCCCCCACTGGGGGTTTCCTTCTCAGGGTCACTGAGGGCAGATGGTTGGGAGTCCCCAGTGGGGACAGGGGCCACCTCCCCAGTCCTGTGGGGAGCTGCAGTGTTTCCTGACACCCCGTGCCCACTGAGGGTCTGGGTTGAAGGACCCATGGTTCTGCCTTCACTTTCCTCTTCCATCCACCAGCCCCAACCAGGGAGCGAGGCCTTACCTGAGGCCTCAGCTCTCCAGGGGCTGGTGGTCGCCTAGCTTCAAGGCACTCCACGGTGTGGGCTGCCCCAGCTTCCTCTTCCCCACAGGGAGAGCGCCGTGGGTCCCTGGCCTTCATCCGCTCTCCCAGCACTGACAACATGGTCAACGTGGACTTCAGCACACCACGGCCCTCAACCGTGGAGGCCTCTGTCTCCTACCTCCTGTACGTGCTCACGTTCACACGGGCTTCCACCAGAAGAGGCCGCCCCTGGCCTGGGCCCCTCCCCGCCTGCCCCTGGAGGCTGCTATGGGCAGGGGTCTCACCTGACCTGCACTCCCCAGGCCCGCCTGGTCATAGGCAGCAGGGCCCCTCTGGACAGACACTGGCCAGTGGGCACCTGGGGGCACCTGCGAGTCATAAAGGGTGGAGCAGAGGCCCCCGCATGGGACCCCAGGGAGGGCATGCACACAGGCGCTGGTGTCCCCCGCTCCAGTGCATCTGTAGGAAATGTTAGCGTCTGCCCGGATGGAGACCAAGAGAGGAGGGTGCCAGACAGAGACCTGGGCCTGAGGCCTCATCCCTGGTCACCCCTACCTACACCGGTCCCCGGGGCTTGGGCCTCCCGCTCTGTGGTGCCGCAAGGCTGGGGCTTGGCCAACTGGTGTGCGGGCGCCGGGCTTGGGGGGTGAGTGAGGAGGGCACGGAGCACTTGGGGGGGCAGGCCTCATGGGAAGTCAGGCCCAGGACAAGCTTCCCAGGAGGCCGGTGGTGAGGGCAGGAAGGGCAGGCGGTCACCATGGCCCCCACATAGGAGGGAGAACATCAGCGCGGTGTGCCTGGACATGCAGTCCCTGGAACAGAGGAGGAGAAGCATCCGTGACACAGAGGACATGGTCACTCACCACACCCTGCAGCAGTACCTGTATAAGCCTCGGCAGGAGGTGGGCTGCGGAGCCGGGCGGGGCACAGCCCCGACCCCCTCCTCCCCCTGGGACAGTTTCCCTGCAGAGTGCGGAGAGGGCTGGCAGGAGGCGCGGGGCTCAGCCTCCCAGCTGGGTCCCTGGGCTCTCTCGCCCCTGGTCTGTCTGGCTGGGGGTGCTCGTGGGGCTGTGAGGTTCGGGGCAGCCCCAGCACCCCAGCTGAGCAAGGTGTCCCCACTGTGACCTCTCCCCCAGTACAAGCATCTCTACAGTCGGCATGAGCTAACCCCGAACGAAGACGAGAAGCAGGACAAGGAGATCTTCCACAGGACCATGCGGAAGCGCTTGGAGTCCTTCAAGTCCGCCAAGCTGGGGATCAACCAGAACAAGAAGGCGGCAAAACTCTACAAGAGGGAACGCGCCCAGAAGCGGGTAAAGGCAGAGGGGCCGTGGGGTTCCCTGGGGGTTGGGGTCCCACTAGGGCACCCCCAGGGACAGGCCTGGGCAGGCACTGTGCACCTATAACCCCTCACAGAGCAGGAGGGGCCCTGGAGGGCTCCCAGCAGCACCAGCAGGGGCCCCCCTGGGAACGGTTGGGGCAGTCGGGGTCCGGGCGCAGCTGCGTCCACACCTGCTGACGGTTTCCTCTTGTTTCTCAGAGGAACAGCAGTGTCCCCAACGGGAAACTGCCCATGGAGAGCCCCATGGACAACTTCACCATTAAGGAGAAAGGTACTGGGGGGGCCACAGCCAGACCCAGAGACACATGCGATGGGGCAGGAGGGGTGCAGAGCACTGTCCCGCCAGAGAGACCCTTCCCCTTGGCAGTCAGGACCCACCTTGGGTAGGGGGCTGCTGCCAAGGCCCCAGCCCCTCTGGTGGGCAGCGCCCTGGAGGTGGGCTCCACATCCCCTGTCCCCGTCCCCCCTCGGGTTTCAGCTACAAGAAGAGCGCCCTCTCTGAGCAGAGCCTGTTCCGCAGTGCACTCCCGCCTCCAGGAGGCCCGGCTGGCTGGGGAGGAGGAGCAGGGCCAGGAGGGCTGGACACGCCCCGTGGCTCCCGTGTAGGAGGGAAAACCTCTTGGTGTGGTTTTGCTTTGCCCAGCACGCATGGCCGCCCAGCAAGCTGCCCAGATGGGGTGGTGTGATGACAGCCCACAGGGTGCTCTGCAGGCTGGTCAAGGGTGTCAGTCAAGGGCACTACACGGGGTTGTCTGTGCGCCCAGCCCGCTTCCTTCACGCTGCCCTCCCTTGCCACCAGATTTGGAACTTTCAGAACCAGAGGAGGCCCCGGACTACGGTGCTGAAATGGGTGGGGGGATCGAGTTCCTGGCAAACATCACGCAAGACAACACGGCGACAGACTCCCCCTCAGGTGAGGGGTGGGGCCAGCCCTTCTTGGGCCCCACACGTGAGCATGGTCATTGGTCGTTGATGGGGACTACAGGACCAGGGTCCACGTGGGGTGTGAGTTGCAGAGAGGGTCTCTGCTCCAGAGAAGGGAGCAGTCATGTGCCCTGCCTGCTGCGTGTGGAGAGACAGAACGGGGTGCAAGGCACGGAACCCCAAAGACCTTCCAGGTGACCTTCCAGGTGTCAGCTGCAGGAAGAGCTGGTGTCTGACCCCCAGGGCAGCACCCTCCCTTGCTGCTGTCCGAGGTTCACCTGGGAATCTGATCAGCCCCTGCCCTTTCTCCTAGGAATTGACAACCCCGTGTTCTCCCCGGATGAGGACCTGAGCATCCTCTCCAGGGTGCCACCCTGGCTGTCCCCTGGGGAGACGGTGGTGCCCTCCCAGAGGGCCCGTGTGCAGATCCCCTGCTCTCCGGGCAACTTCCACCGCCTGGCGCCCTTCCGCCTCAGCAACAAGTCCGTGGACTCCTTTCTGCAGGCCGATGGCCCCAGTGGCCCCGATGGCCCCGAGGAGCAGCCCCACAAGACCCTCCCTGAGTCCACGCACATGTAACTCCTGGCCCCGCCCACTGACCTGACACCTGCTCTCTCCTCAGCCCCTCTCCCCTAGCCAGCCGCCTCTCTGGCTCTGGACCTGAACTTCCGCAGACTCTCTCCAGCAACTCTTCTCCCTCCTTCTAAGCCTCTTTTCCAGCTGCACATTTCTTAGGACACCTGTCTGAGTCTCTGCTTCTCCAGCTGAGATGTCAGGATCCAGAGCTGTTTGAGGATCTCTGTAACCCATGTGCTCAGCCCATGAATCTAAGTCTTGAGCTCAGAGGGAACTGAGCCCAGGGCTGGGTGGGGGTTGCGTGGGAAGGGGCCTGTTTTCCTCCCTAAAGGCCCCCAGGGCTTTGGGAAAAGTCCATGTGACAGAAGTGAGTCCAGAAGAGCAACAGTCCCTTTCAGCCTCATACAGAGAGGAGTTTGGGGAAAGGGAACAGGGAAGTGGAGGGGCAGGCCACTAGCCAGCCAAGGGGACTAGCACCTCTCTCAGGAGAAGGCAGGGGTGGGGGGGTGGAGTTAGGGGACAAGGCAAGGGTGGGAGGCGGGGGGGGGGCGGGGGAGGAGCGGGGGGCAAGGCAAGGGAGGAGGGGTGGGGGAGTGAGGGGGCAAGGCAAGGGCGGGAGGGGGGGTGAGGGGCAAGGTGGGAGGCAGGGGAGAGCAACGGGGCAAGGCAAGGGTGGGAGGCAGGAGGTGGGGGTGGGGGGGAGTGAGGGGGCAAGGCAAGGGTGGGAGGCGGGGGGGAGGCACCTGTTCTGCTTCAGGGACTTCTTGCTGGGTCCCCACTTTACCTTCCATGGGGAAGAGGGTTCGCCCCTTTGTGCAAGGTTTTGGGTTCATTTCACGTTTCCTTTGGGTGTGTGGTGGGCACTTGGGGGGAAACAGGAGGTGAACCTTTCCCCCAGCACAGAAGGGGCTCTCACACAGCAGCTTTCCCATTCATTTCACCGGAAGCAGGACCTCCTTGTTTTTCTCTCCTGTGGACACTTGGAGAGGGCGTGCATCAGTCCAGCTGGGGAGAGGCCTTCACGGTGGGGGTGTTCTAGCAAGCCTGCCTGGTGCTGCCCGGTGCAGCATTTTCTTTATGCATAAAGCTGGGCTTTCTCGGGGGGTTCCTGGGGCCTAGAAGTGAGCTTGTGGGAAAGACCACGTGGGCAGGGCCTCTGTCTGGTGCTTCCGCTGCTCTTCTGCTTCTTCCTGGCTTCTGCCTCTGAACCCATAAGCTTCCCCTCTCTCTCCTTGAGCCCTGCTTGTCCTAGAGCAAGGGCGCTGTGTCCAGGGAGGCCATGTGGCCAGGGCCATTCCTGGACAGGGTGGTTGTATGGGGCGGGCATGGCACTGAGCACGGGCCTTAGTGGAGGGGCCCGTCAGGGGGCTGCAGAGGCAGGTCCTCAGCTGACCCTGTAGCTGTGCACCGTGGTGGCCACACGGCCCGGGCATGGCCTCGGAGTGTCCCACAACATTCCAGGTAGTGGGGGCGGGGCGCAGGCTGGGTGTGTTGGGGACCCTCCAGGCTGCTCGGCCACCTTTAAGATTAGAGGGAAGGTTCCACGGCCTGGAGCGTCCCTGTGATTCCCGGACCCGCAGAGGGGCGGTGGCAGCCTCCAGAGGTGGGGGCGCCCGCAGTCAACTGGGAAGGGTGGCGATGCCCCTGCCCGCAGGCATGCTCCGGAGTTTGGTCAACCCAGCAAGTGTTGACTTCCGTGCAGTTTGTGCGGCTTGGGGCCGGGAACCTGACCGGCGCCGCCTCCCGGGGCTCCCCTGCACCCCTTACCCTCCTCCCCCACGAGGGCCCCGCCAGGTGCCCTCTGCGCTCACGCCGTCTTCTCCCGCAGGTGACACGGGCTCCGACGTGCCGCTGACCGGACGCTCGTCCCCTCCCGCCGCCGAGAAGCCCCCGCTTCCCGCGCGCTCCCCGCGCCAGCGCGCCCTGAGCCCGGCCCCGCCCGCCGAGGCCCCGCCCGCCGGGGCCCCGCCCTCCGAGGCCCCGCCCGCCGCCCCGCCCGACCGCGAGCCGGGCGCCGGGCCGGAGCGCCGCG
>NW_023270865.1:200565-209141 GCF_011800145.1 Mirounga leonina | reverse complement strand
GCCCGGCCGTCACAGCGGCGTCTCCTCCTGCTCCAGCGCGTGCCGGGCGCCGGGCCGGAGCGCCGCGGACTCCCGGGCGCGCATGCGCGGTCGGCGGCGGCGCGCCGCGTGCACAGCCGGCGCTCTTTCCAGCGGCCGCGCGCGCGCCGCCGCCCCGCGCTGCTCAAGCTCGCGTCCCTGCCGCCGTCGTGCCACGCGCCGCCGCACGCGCTGGAGCAGGAGGAGACGCCGCTGTGACGGCCGGGCCCCGGGGTCTCCCCCAGCCGGAGTCCAGGTGCTGGCCTAGGGCGGCGAGCCGGACTCGCGGGGTCAGAATCCGTCCCAGGGGACCGAGAGTGCCGCGCGCGAGGCCTGACCCTTGGAGTCCCTTGGAGCCCCTGCAGAGAGGCCCCTGCGGGCTGGAAGCGGACCGGGGCAGAGCCTGTTCCCTCTGCAGGGCGGTCCGGGCCCGGGCCCCTGCCCCGAGACTCTGCGTGGGCCCTTCTGTGCACCTGCCCCGGCTCTGAACCCTGCCGGCACTCGGGTGTTACCGGCACCCCGGCTTAGAGTCAGGAAGGGCCCTGGGTGTCAGAAGAGGGCTCTGGGCTCGAGTTCTTGCCACTTCGTGTGCACCCTCTCTTCAACACTGCCAGGGACACTGACACCAGATGCCAGCCCACATTCCCGGCCCCCGCAGGGCTCCCACCCCCAGGGAGGCAGGAGCCCTGATTCCAGGAGCAGTTTGCAGGCGGAGGGGTTGGCCCTGCGTGATGTCTTTGACCCACCTGTCAGCTGAGGGACACCTTAGGTACAACTGCAGAAACATCTTTTGTTTGTTTATCCTTTTTGTGTTGTGACTTCCAGAGCCCAGCACTGGTCTGGCTCTGGCCCAGGCGTCCATGGGGCGGCCCCTGGTTTCTGGGTGTTGCCCCACGCCCAAACACCTGGTCTCTGGCCTTAGCCGTCCCACCCGACACTGGGAGAGATTGCACTGGCCGTGTGGGCAGGTCTACACAGCTCCGCTGAGTAGAGTGGGCCTTCACTTAGCAAGCAGCTTAACGGGGCCAGGGCTAGGTGGGGCGGGGAGCTGCTCTTTCCTGGAGAGCCAAGGGACTTGGAGCAGGCCTCAGACCCTCACAGGACCTCTGGGCCTGCCCTGAGAATGTTGCAGCCCAGACTGCTTCTCACCCCCCCCAGGGTCTCAGGGACATGGCTTTGGACAGAGCTGCACCCTCCGCCCCCCATCCTCTGGAGGGAGACCACTGTCTGGCTATCCTATGGGGGGAGCAGACAGGAGGCTGGGGTGAGGAGGCTGCCACAGTGATGGAGGGAAGAGGCCCTCCTCTGCCCTCGCCTGTTCCTCAGAAAGAGGTAGTAAAGATCTGAGGGATGTGGGCCTTAGGACGGACACTACTAGAAGCTCTTCTGAAGAGGCCCAGCTCAGCTCTGCTCAGGAAAGTATTTGTGCTGTGCTGTGACTGACTTCTGATGGTGGAAATTCTCACAGCCGTCACTGGTGAGGCCTGAGAGCACTTCGTAGTGTTACTGGGACCCTGGTGGAAAGTCAGTACAACCTACTGTCCTTTGCTGTTGAGAAGAATGGGGACTAGTCATTGTGGCATCTGCTCAGCAACACAAAGCTCTTGACCCTGAGGCCGCAGATCTGCTCATTACCTAAATCAACATACGGGGGTGGGTGTTTGGTTTTCTTTCCGTAGTTATTCCCCCACACTGTGCAACCATTTTGACCAACTGTGTGAGCACAAAATCCAGCTATTATCAGGGCAACAAAACCTGCCGGTTAGTGAGCCCCACTGAGCTGCAGCAACCACGCACACCTCCAGGAAGGCACACGCTCTGCCCGCTCCCTGCAGAGTGGTTCATGCAGATAAGCCAGGCCCTGCCGCACTGGGCTCCCCAGGGTCCACAGCCCAACTGGTCTGGCATCTCCAGCTGCCTTAACAACTCACCTGGACCTCTGGACCCGGATCCAATTCCCAGCTGCGAAGCTAGAGGCTGAGTTGGGGAAAGCGGCTCGGAGGCACCTCCATCAACACCAGAGATAGTAAACCGGCGGGCGATGCCTCTCTGACAAATGTCTCACGGCTCAGCTCTTGGCGGGTGTTTCTGCAGTAGACGGGCAGTTCTCTGAATGGCCCAGGGCCAAGCACAGCCCTAAAGGAACTGAAGTTCCAGGTGGGAAACCTCCTTCGCAGAATCCCACATTTCAGCGCTCACGAGAGAAGTCTGGTGTTTCCTCTGTGGACAGTCTTACACTCCCTAGTGCTGTGGATACATTTCATAAATGAGAATCCTAGCTGTTCTTGTCATTGTAAAACAGAACGTAAACAAAGTCTTATGAATGTATTTCCTTAGGAAAATTGTTGTAAAATTTTTTATTATAAAAGAATTCCTATTTATTTAATACTGAATTTTGGCCTACTTTATGGTAGACTATAAAGAACACAAATGTAGGAGTTGCTATTTCTCACCTCTCTATTTTCTTGAAAATAATTTTGTTACAGTGCTTCTATCTGTGTACTAGTGATCTTCTATTGTGAAAGGAGAGTTAAAGAATTTCATTGAAATTTGAAATGTATGTTAAGTTAGGAGTGGTGAAAATTGTGTTTGTTAATTTTGTGAATGTAATTTTAGTCAAATTTTGTGTAACCCTGATCACAGAACAACGTGCCTTACATGCCCCCTGGATGCGCTGGGCAGCGGCCCCGTCACAGGCCCTGTCACACCTGCATGATCAAGTCTATTAAAAATGTTTCAAGGCACTTTGGGTGGAAACTTTGAGAAATCATATCAAGGAGAATTTAAGGGGCAGTTCGCTGCAGGCAAACATTGCTCTGGCACTAAAATTAACATCGACGTGTGCGTGTGCGCGTCAGAGGCAGCCCCTTCTGGCTGGTGCAAAGAGGTCGTTGGGACGTGACTGCTGGCATACCCTGGGCTCTGAGACCTGGTTCTTCCCAGGCACAGACAGGTGAGCACCATCACTTGCTCACTTACTCAGACTCGTCACTGCACAGAGGGGGCAGGCGCCCAGAAAGGGCAGAGCAGCGCCCACCAGCCAGAGTGGGAGGAGGAAGTGCCTGAGACACCAAAGGGGGTGGGCCCAGGGCTGAAAAGAGGTGGGTAAGAGTGGTCTCTGAAGGCCAAGATGAGGCTGATGGGGGAGGCAGAAGTGCACCTGCCCCTAAATGTCTGGGTGAATCTTGTCCCCCTGAGGTGGATCCCACCCCCCGGTGAATCTCACCCCCCCAGGTGGATCCTGCCCCACCCTGTGGTGAATCCCACCCCGAGGTGAATCTCCCCCCAGGTGGATCCCACCCCCCCGGTGCATCTCACCCCCCCAGGTGGATCCTGCCCCCCCGAGGTGGATCCCACCCCCAGGTTCCTTGAGGTCTGTGTCACAGACACATCTTTTTTTTTAGAAAACGAGGGCACAAGCAGGGGTGGGGGGTAGGAGGGAGAAGGGGTAGAGAGAGAATCCTAAGCAGACTCCCTGCTGAGCACAGAGCCTGGACTCAATCTCACCACCCTGAGATCATGACCTGAGCTGAAATCAGGAGTTAGACGTTTAACCCACGGAGCCACCCAGGTGCCCCACAGACACATCTTTCAATAGCTAAAATTTTTGAGGTTTATTATAGAAAGAAAATGCACATCAATGCCGAGTCTATAAATACTTTACATAAGAGCAGTCTAACCAGCAAATTTACAGCCATTTCAAAGTTGGTAGGAGTGTGGTTCTAGGACTGCTCTAAGTACCACAGACAGGTTGGCTTAAAACAACACATTTATTGCCAAGTAATCCAGGGGTGGGCAGGGCCTCACTCCTGACCCTGAGGAGAGTCCTCCGGCCTCGTCAGTGTCTGGTGCCCCTGGGCTTGGAGGAGCATCATCTCAACCCCCCACGCCTGTCACGGCCCCACCTGCTCGCTCCCAGGCCAGCTGTCCAGGAAGCCCACCTCTGGGCTTCTCCCGCTGCGTTCCACGTCTCCTCCCAGGTGGCACTGCTGTCCCGGTCGCATCCCTAGCTGCGGTGTGCCACAGACAGGCGGGAGGGCCGAGCAGCCAGAAGCCCCCATGTGGCCCACCTTCCCTGGAAGACTTCCCCTGGACACAAAGAAGTGGCCATGCTTCCCAGCTCCGTGTTTTGGGGTCACAGCAGTTTGGACTGTACATTGGCAGAGCACCCCAGGTAAGCATCAGCTCATGTGCCCACACCAGTTAAACGTGGTCAGGAGCCCCTTCCCTGCCATGCTCTGGAAACCCTATGAATAAAACCTGAGAGTCAAAGAAATCTACATTGAAAGATGTTCTTTCCACTGAACAGCAAATGTTCTTATAAAGAACCACCCAAAGACTCAGTGAGTCTGCAGTGGCCTGACATGAGCCTGTTTCTGGTACCAGCTGCAGGCTGCCTGTCCCGTTAAACCCATTTTCCCCGATGGGCACCTGGCACCAACTGGCCTAGAGACGAGCCTCCCCTGGGTGTCACCAACCCACCAGGATGTGGCCCTCTGCTGTGCCCCCACCCCCACCACATCCTGGCCACTGTGCTGCCTTTGAAATCACGTGTCCCTGTTATTTGGAACGTGCTGACCTCCGGCATTCACCATGACCACAGGCATCCCTGAAGCAAGTGTGACCAATGGCCAAGGGCACTGGGGCGACCATCACATAATCAGAGCAAGAACTGACAAGGACAACGTGCACCACTTGGGTCTGTTGTCATCATCTGAATATTCACCCTGGATATTTGTTCCTGAAGTGTGGTGGAGTGAAAATTCTCTCGGTCGCTGGGAAAATAAATGCATTTTTATGATTATAAGGGACAATAAAGCTATTAGTTCAAAAAACACCTGGAATTACTACATGCTTGACATTAAGACACATCATACTTAATACGTATATGAAAAGACAGGACATTCATTCCGTATTTACAGAAAAGTCACTCCTCTTCTGAACCAGGAACTTTCCCTAAGAACTGCATCTAGTTTTTTTTGTTTTTTGTTTTTAAGATTTTATTTATTTATTTGTCAGAGAGAGACAGAGCACAAGCAGGGAGAGGCAGGCAGAGGGAGAAGCAGGCTCCCCGCTGAGCAAGGAGCCCGATGCGGGACTCGATCCCAGGACCCTGGGATCATGACCTGAGCCGAAGGCAGACGCTTAACTGACTGAGCCACCCAGGCGTCCCCTGCATCTAGTTTTTAGTCACTTAATTCCATTTAGGTTTTGATTCTTTGAAGAAAAAGCCCTTCATGTGAATTTTTTACATGGCTGGACATGGCTGGAGATGAGCAGAGACTTGAGCTCAGGGGTTCAGGGCAGCCCTCACCGCACTCATGCAGGGCCATCGGGGGGAGAAGCAGTGCACAGCAGAGCCACCGTGGGGGCTGGGGGCGCAGCAGGGAAGAGGCTGCACGCCCCCCACCTGAGCCAGCCGGTCCCCGGGGTCCCTGAAGCAAGGCTGGGGGGAACGGGGCCCCTCTCATTCCTCATTTTGGCCAGCACCGCTTGGTGAACCAGAGCGCAGGTGCTTCTGAGAACCCCCACTCACTGACAGCAGTGTGGGGAAGCGTCAGGACCCATACACAGGCCCCCCCATTTATTCGGGTACAGCCTCTTAGTTAATGTATTGTGAGACTCAAGACTCGTGCAAAACGAGGCCACCACTGAAGCAGCCGCCATGGAGACGGCTACACGACAGAGGGGCTAAGGGATCCGGCGTCAGGAAGCAGCACAGATCCTGAATTGTGCACCAGATAAATGTTCGCATTCACCTTCGGATTGGATTTGTCAGACCTGATGCTCATGACATCCCTCGTCTGCCAGGTCCGCTCCTGGGGGAGGGTGTGGAGTGGCACGCCAGAGGGACGCCTGCCTGACCTCAGTGGGGTTGAGGGGAGGACGGGGCTGGGGCCCAGCACCTAAGAGCCTGCAGCACGAGTCAGGGGACACACGACACGAGGGGCTCCACGCAGAGCTGCAGGACCCAGGCCCCCAGTCCAGGCTGAGGTGCATCTCTGAGCTACACATCGGACAACCTGAAAGCAGCCTCCAGGCATTGGACGCACACTACATCATCCCTAGTAAGAAAACCTTCACACCCGGGAAGTCTTCATTTCCCTGCAGGAGGTTAGACTCTTTTATTGAACAGCAGAGTTTTGGAAGTGTTTACACTGTGCAGAAATGAGGGAAGACCCAGGGGTTAAAGGGGACAGGCACCATGAGGCCCCTCACACCAGAGCCTGCCTCACAAAGGACATTACAAAAAAGTGAGAAAACCAGCAGAACCACGGCCCCCAGAGTGCTTGTTCTTCACGAAGCCCTGAGCACGACACCAGGAGAGGAAGGCATGCATGTCCTGGGTGTCTCGTGTTGCTCTGGCCGCCACACAAGGGTGGGGGGGGTGATGGGCACAGCATCGCAACAAGGCTGTGGCCCAACAGGCTACTTGAGGAGCTTTGCCACGTTCAGACTGGGAACCACAATCTCCTTGAAGATTGGCACATAGTTTGGGTTTGCCTGCGTCGGGCCCTGCTCCAGCGTCTCGATGATGGTCTGCTTCATGTCCCGGCTGGTATCCCCTCGCATGGCCAGAAGTGCGCCAATGTGCTCATCCCTGCAGGTGCGGGGAACACCATGGGTGTGTCAGGGGGTCCACTTACAGCTGCTCACCCCCCACACCTGACTCAAACTCCCCCCAGTCCCCCCGCCGCCTGGCTCAGCCAACACTGAGGCCCCAGAGCAGGGCCAACAGCTGTGCACGAGAAGGCGTGCCCCATATCATGACAGGAGAGAAACCGGAGTTCTCTGCTCACGGCGGCCTTTTCTTCAACTGATAATCATGAGGTTTTAAACTCTGTTCTCCTACATCTTTAACAGACTGCCTAACTAGAGTGAGAGGACCCTGGAGAGCCCTGGACCACCAGTTCCTCCCGCTTCAAGCAAACCCACAGCGTTGGCAGAAAGAGAAGACACTGGCTGAGGCAGGAGGGTGGTGGGAGGCGTCTTGGTCGCGTGTGACAGGCACATGTCCCTTCTCTGAATCCATGAGCACAAGACGAGCTTCCTGAAACCACTCTGCTCTGCTACCTTCCCCCAGTGCACAGAGCGTGGTGATGCCCCACCTGCACTCAGGCCACCTGCTCTCCAGCCGTGCTCTGACACCTGGGAGGTGCATGACCCGAGGCTGGGGTCCCATGGGCTCCAGGTCCAACAGCAGGGATAGGGACACAGAGGCACGCTGATATGCCCACTCTGCTCCCGGCCATCGTCCACACAACTTGTCCTCCCAGGAGCCAGGACACCCAATGGTGCTCACACCTGCTGGTCAGGCCCCTCCATCTTGTCAATGACCCTAGGAACGAGCTTACTGCTCTGTTCCATGATTTTTAGCTAAAACACATGGCACATGGGCCCTTACCTGATATCTGGGTATTTGCTGACCAGAGTGGAGACTTCCAGGTAGAGCAGAGACGGGTCCGTCAGCTTAATAACTTCCGCGATGGCCACAATGGTGTCACAGTGCCCATCTGCATCCTCACCAAACCCCTGGAAGACAGTGTGCATGCAGCTGCCAAGCACCGCGAGGGGACACATGCCGAGTGTCTGTGGAACTCTGTGGCCCAGGCAGACACCGACGGCTCAGGATCGGCCCACAGTGGAGCTGTCCTGGGCGCCCTCAGCAGGGATGCTGCAGGGCAGGGGGCGGGCAGCCCACAGGGGCAAGACCAGTCTGGCTAACGCCACTCCCACGGGGCTAGGAGTAACGCCCCAGAAGCTACCCCCAGCGACAAGGTCCAACAGACCTTCCTGGGCACACAAGGAGGATTGACTGGTCACTTGGTCCCTGACGTGACTGGCCCTGATCAGCAGGCCGAAACAGCCCAGGGGGTGGGGGTGGGGGGGACAGAAACAAGAAGGCACTCACCGAGGCCAGCTTCCGGAACAGGAGGCGGAGCTGCGCGGCCTCCCGGACCATCCTCTCGGCACCCTCCTTGCGCTCCTCTGCACTGCGGAAGGAGATGCGCTTCTGCATGACGGCCCGCAGGTACTCCAGCACCACTCGCCGCTGCGCCTCCGCAGTCATCCTCTGCCGGCAAACACAGGGTCGGCAAGGCAGGCCGGAGGCTCCCGCTGAGACACCGCCCTGCTGAGACCTCCCCCCAGCTCCCCACTGTGACACCCCCCTGCTGAGACCCCCTAGGCTCCCCACTGAGACACCCCCCGAGACCTTCCCCCAGCTCCCCACTGAGACCCCCCCACCGCTGAGACCCCCTAGGCTCCCCACTGAGACACCCCCCGAGACCTCCCCCCAGATCCCCACTGAGACACCGCCCTGAGACCTCCCCCCAGCTCCCCACTGTGACACCCCCCTGCTGAGACCCCCTAGGCTCCCCACTGAGACACCCCCCGAGACCTCCCCCCAGATCCCCAGAGACACTGCCCTGAGACCTCCCCCCAGCTCCCCACTGTGACATCCCCCTGCTGAGACCCCCTAGGCTCCCCACTGAGACACCCCCCGAGACCTCCCCCCAGATCCCCACTGAGACACCGCCCTGAGACCTCCCCCCAGC
>NW_023270865.1:177997-197565 GCF_011800145.1 Mirounga leonina | reverse complement strand
CCCAGCTCCCCACTGAGACCCCCCAGGCTCCCCACCGAGACACTCCCCCTACCCGCCCCCCGCTGAGACCCACACCCCAGGCACCTGCTGAGACCCGGGCTGGCCAGGCAGCTGTGCAGGGCACACACCCTCCCGCCTGTGAACAGATGGCAGAACCTGAAGGAGCACACGTGCGGGTTCACAACAGTATTCACTAGGTTTCTTTCAAGTAAGTGGTGGAAGGAAACTTGCGCCCAATCACACCAGCAGATGAGCCCTCCAGACAAGCCCCACGGGGAGGGCTGCACGCATGCATGGGCTCCTCAGGCACGAACTACTGAATCAACCCAGCAAATGTTTAAGGAAATAAGCGGTGGAGCCAACAGCCTAGGGAGCAGCACAGGACTGCGGGCCAGCTAGAGGCCCCCGGACGGCACAGGTGAGGGAAGCAGGCAGTCGGGTTCCAATCACCGGGTCTCCCTACAGGTAGCAGGCTTACTGGCAGCCACAAGAATTTCCCTTAAAATGAGGACTTCGACAAGGGTTCTACTGGGTCCCAGTCATCACAGCAGGACAAGACGACATGAAAGGTGTGAGGACCAGAATGAAAACTGTCACTATTCACACGACACAACCGTCTACACAGAGATCTAAGAGGGTCCCAAGACAAATCCCAGAAACAATCAGAAAGTTTCACAAAATGTCTGAACACGACGTCAGTGTATCAAAATCACTTCCTATAAGCCAGGAAAAAACACCTGGAAAGCCTGACTTTCTAAAACGCATCACTTGTTAGAGCAACAATGCAAACACCACCTAAGGCCCTGAGAACCCATGAGGGGCCCAGGAACTGCAGGAGGAAATGGGCTACTTCAGGGAAACCCCAAGGACATGCACGCAGCTGAGGCACACGGGGGTTCTGTGCGTCTGTGGCAGGGCTCCTGGGTCCCCCAGAGCCCTGGGGCCTCTGCTGGAGCGGAGAAAGGCCAGCAGCCTGCCTGTGCCCTGGACAGGGATCCCGGAGAGGAAACTAGTCCAGAGCCGCTGCCCCCACCCTCCCTTCTAGGGGATTCCGGGGCGGCTGAGGAGGTCCCTACCGCAAGTGCAGCCTGTGTCTGTGGCCTCGTGTCCAAGAGGGCTTGGTGGAGTGTCAGGAGGCAGTCAGGTTAAAGGAACAGAAGCATCATCACCTCCACCCGGCTTACCTCCAGACACTGACATCTCCTGCCTGCCTTGGGTTAATAAAACCACCTGTGAACCTCCATTCACAGAAGAACCAACTGGACACTGAGTTCCAACAAGACGCTTGGAGATGAGCTCACACCAAGTCACTGTGTCCACACTCTTTACCTTTTTATACGGCTTTTTAATTCTGGCAAAATCATTGAAATAATCTTCCACGGTAACACAAATAATGTCCACAGCATTGGATCCTAACAGCCACTTCCTTGTCATCAGCTCACTGAGATGTTGCTGAAAAGAACACAGAAAATGTCACCTGGACACTGTCCCTGAGTCACGTGTATCAGGAGGAAGGTGCTGCAGAGCCTCAGTGATGTTCTGTGACAGCAATACACACGTAACAACTCCACCGCCACGCAGTCCGCAAACACGTACCGTAACTCTGTGAGACACTCATCACACACGACTTCGGTGATTGTGGATCTGTCCGTACACACACTGCCTTTATTGTTTACATATATTATATGGATATTCTGCATTTACCCAATCCTGATGGACATTTAAAACTGCTCACATTTTGCAATTACAAAGAACAGTGCAGTGAACCTGTGCATTTCTGCAGGTGAAACCCCAAAAGTAGAACTGCTCAGCCCACGAGTGTGCAAACTAAAACCCCGAAACTTTCCACACTGCCCTCCAAAAACTACAGCACTGGTTCTACAGAGAACACACGAGAACATCCCCTTTCCCATGCCTGCAACACCACTTGGCATCCCGTGAAGCAACAGAGAATACTCGGTTTCAGTTTGCGCATCTCTGAAGATCAGGAAGACCAGGCATTTTGTTTTCACATTTACGACATTTGTAATCCCTTTTCTGTGAAAGGGCTTACTTGTGTCCCTTATCTAATTTTCTGTTATAGTTTTTTTATTTTGAAATAATTTCAAATGTATCCATTTCATCTGTTTTCTAAACCATTTTCGAGAAAGTTGCAAACATCACAAAATGATCCCACCAATCACCCCAGAAGCTCCTCTCCAGCTACTTCCTTCCCAGAAGGACCCAAGATGATCACAGTTTAATTTTTTTAATATATTCTGATTTCTACCTATACATCTACATAACGCTAAACCATCTTTGTACTTCTGAAATAAACCCTACTTGTTCTTAGTATATTATGCCTTTGATATGATGCTAAATGCATTTTATTAATGACTTTGTTTTGTATTTTTATTCCAAGGGTCCATGTGACGTGTGTTGCACGCATGCACGAGTTCTCAATTTGGTTCTGGATCAAGAATTTGCTAATGAACAGTCCATCTTCCTTCTATGTCCTTGTTTCCATTCTGTAATTCGCCAAGCAGATTAATCACTTTAATATTTCATGGAAGTCCGTGCAATTGTACGTCAGAGGACTCCAGTCTGGGCCTGTGGCATATAAGGCACACCTCACAGAAAAGCAAAGGCCCTTTCACAGTGAGAGGTGAACTGAAGTGTCAGCTCCGCTCGGGTATGCGGTCACAGGGTACATCGCAGACCCACATACACACTGGATGGAGACACTATTGTCAGCCTGGAAATAAAGCAGTAAAGAACCGGCTCCCACCTCCAGGTCCAGAAAGACCTCCTCCAGCAGGCTGCTGCAGCCCTCCTTTGCAATGGTGTCCAGAATCCCATCCATGCTTGGCTGGCTCAGAGACATGCCTTCTTCCATTTCATTTTTCAAATACTTCCTTTTTAAACTGACTATGGATTCTCTGTAAGGAAACAGTTAAGGCCCCATGAAGCAACTGAGTATCCTTACCTTCTGCTCGTTTGTTCCTGGGTCACCCTGTCCATGACGGTCACTTACTTGAAGGTCTGGCAGTTGTTGATGATGGCGATCATATACTGGACATAGCAGTGGGGGTGCTGCCGATTCCTCAGGTGCTCTTCTTTATATGACTGAGCTTCCTCTTTGTATCTGAGGACACACAGCCCCCCAGCAAAACTATCAGTAAGGGGGAGCCTGGGGGTGTGCCAAACACCACAAAGAAATCACACCTGATAAATACATTTGGCATCGTTAACATCTGACCAGGTAAATCTTTAAAAATAAAATAAATTTTTGGATGATCTATACTAATGAAAAATCAGGGAAGCTGGTCATTTTATATGGATTATTGAAAATAAATTTTGTATCAGGCTTTGAAATAGGATTCAGTATTCTGAGCATACAAATATCTTGAAATATTTGTAGGTGGAATATTATTATTTTATCTGACATATAATTTGCCTAGAAATTCATACAATAGTGTTGGGAACATCATGAAATATTAGATAAAATGTCACTTCCTGAAACTTTCCCTGAAGAAATCAAATTAAGAAATTACTCAAACATAACTTGCTCATCTGAGGTCAAGAAAACAAGCAACTGAGATAGATCACTACATATTTTATTTTTGAATTCATTAGAGACTCACACACAAGAGCAGAACACTACAACACACCGTATATACGTTTAAAAGACCTTAAGAAAGGAGCAAAGTTGGCAATTAAAGGGAAATAATTATGCATTTATTCCACCTTTCTGTCCAACGTGTGGTTCAGGTAATCAAACTTCTGAGGCTGATGAGGAAAATTTCCTCTTCTGCCAACAAAATGACTAAGGCCATGATCCCCAGGGGCATGACTGGCGGGGACTCTCAGCCACCAGGGCAGGACAGAGGGACACGCATCTCGTGATGCGCTGCCATGTGGAGCACTCTGCTTAGGCCGGGTTCTTGCCAAACAGCAAGAAAATAAAGAGGAATCTCATAAGTCTTTAGAGCCAACATGTGGCTCAAAGGGGGACAGCAGTTAGGGCTAGACAAGAAGGTGCTGGGCACTATGACATAATCTGCACGTGTCCACAAGCCAGTGGCTCAGAGGGGCAAGGCCACACTACTGCGCCCGAGACCTGGGAGCCCAGACCTGCTGCTAGCCCAGTCTCAACATACAACTAGAAGAAGGCATGTCTGAAACCACTGGGGAAACCCAAATACAAACTTGCTGTCAGACGGCCCTACAGCCAGAGTAAGGACACAGGGAATGAAATGCCAGAATGTCTGGGATCTGCTTTAAAGTACTTATGGGGGGTGGGGGAGGGTTAAAGGGACATCTGTGTGTGCAGATGAGGTGAGGGGGGCTTTCAAGGGACAGCTTTTGAAGGTGGACGATGAGTCAAGTTTTTTTTACACCACTCTTTCTGCTTCTGTATAGATTTGAAAACCTTCCCGACCAAGTCAAAGGGAGGCAGGCATCCAGCAGACACGCTCCCCAGCCTGGTCGGACGGCCAACTCCCAGCCACAGGAACGGGGAGCCACCACCGGTGGAGTCCCTCCCAGGCCCTGGGTAGTGCCGACTACAGAAAGGAAGCGTCTGGAGGAGAATCTAACTCTGGCCCAGCAGGCCCATCTGGGCTCTCGGGAAACCAGTGTAATCCATTCCAAAGGCTTGTTTCAAAATAACAAAGATCACAACAACAAATCCAGGCTTAAAGTATTTTTTAATATCAGGCGTATTAGGATCAAAGTTTTGCTTTTAAGCTTTAAAAACATATACTTTCTAAATGAGCACCCTGGCAAAAATACATACCTACTCAGGAAAGAGTTCATTTGCTGAAGACACAAAACAAGTACCTTTGTTTTCAAATCTTCACTTATCTGAGCAGCAACTTGAAGATTCTGTTCGAACATCTAAAAATTGGAGAATTTATGAATTCTAATATGAACTCACAAGGGTACAAGTTTCCCATTAAAACCCCTATCTGCCAACTGGTAGTTACAGTCCGAATTCAGAAAAAAAAAAAAAAGGAAAGAAATCACTCAAAATACAACAAGTCAGTTAAATGAACAACTTTCTCAACAGATGAAAAAACACAAGTGAATCGCTTCCTAATTACCTGCAAACAGACTGGTCTCCACAAAGAGGGAAATGTGTATTCTCAGCGAGCTGACAGGGAGATGGGGGGCTCAGGGAGGTCAGGTGCGGCTGGGGTCACATGTGTGCCAGGGGCTGGGCTGTGATTTGTGATGTGGATTCCTTACAAAGAATTGGGAAGATACACACTGGAGCTCAGGGGAGCTACACATGGAGAGGCGGAGAAGGGCTGGAAGGCCAAGCTCACCCCAGGCCTGTGGTACATGCAGTCTGTCATGACACAAGTTTCCAAAATCAAGGAAAGGGTGAGGCCCCCTCTACGGCTCATGGTGTCACCCAGAGACAGATGCCCACAGTGTTCACTTGTGCCCGGGTGGTATCCAAGCACACGCCAGTGACGTGGTCTCACACAAGGACTAGACCATGACTCAGCCCTCCTCCTGCCAGAAACCTTCCTCCAGGAAGAAAAGCCGACGGGCCAGAAGAAAAGGACAGTAAGGAAGCTGGAGAACACCAGCAGGTGCTGGGCATCAAAAAGTAAATGAACCATAAGAAGGCACAATTATGGTTAAAATATAAAGGACTCTTCCCCAAATCCATCAGGCTATACTCAATCAGGTGGCATTTTAGAAGACAAATCTTAGCCATTTCCAACATCAGGAAACATCAAAAAAGCAAAATCAAATCTGAGTGTCACATGCAAATAACATGTACTTCGGTTCCAGTTCAAATCCAAACACTTAAGGGAAACTAGAGTAACTGTGCAAAACTGCTTGGACAGGCGACCCTCGGCATCTTCGGTTCCAGACAGAAGGAGAGGCCTGAGGCACCGGAAAGGTCTCCCTCTGTCTTTAGGAAGGGAGGCACTTTATGTTCCTTTGTCAAACCCACAGATCCCAGGAATGATCCAGCAATGCACCCCAGAAGCACACGACGGTACCTGGAAGACAATGGCAGGGAGTGTCGTCTGGAAGAACCCATCCTGGTCGGCTTCGGGCTCCGTCTCTTTGATCCAGTCTTTCTTGTCTGTTTCTAGTGCTTTCCGCAGCCAGGCAATGATGTTTGACTAAAGAAGTTTGGCATCACAGAAGAAGGAAGAACAGAACAGACCACTCTGAGGCAATGCACACGGCCTCTCCTCAGCAGTGCAGCGGCAGAAACCAAACTCAGGGCCCTGGGAGTCGCTATTCCTGAACAAGGGGACGCCAGGGAAGCCATCCCACAAGCCGCCTCCATGGCAGGTGCTGCCTCCACCGCCCACCTTTTGGACGAGCACCACGCTGCAGGAGAGGCCAGGCTGGTCAGCCGTACACAAAAGCACAGGGCGGACATGCCCCCAGCAGGCTTGTCCGCGGAAGACCACACAGCAGCAGCATCACCTCGGGAGCACAGACCCCTCCCTGCCTCCCAGTGTGGGGCTCAGCATCTCAGTCAGCATGCTGTCTGCTGCTTGCGCTCACCTTGTCCAAGGAAGCAGACCCTGACCTCCTCATGTTACTCGCAGACCACCTGCGGGTCACGGGGGGGGGGGGGCACTTGGTCCCCAACTGCCACCCTCCCACTCCTGTACTCAGCTCTAAGAGGCTGGCAGGCACCACTGCCCACCTGGCTACCAGGGGCTGGACAGGCTCACTACTCCAGCCGGAGGAGGTTTCTGTACCTGCAGAACACACGCTTTGACCTCCAGACCCAGGGCCACAGAATGAGCCACCTTCCTCATCTAGCTGGCCAACGCACATTTCAAGATCCAATTTCCCAGAAGCAGAGCCACACATCCTTAGGAAGCCAGTATCAAAACCGGTTTCTCCCCTGCCTTCTTTTGCCCACTGGCCTCGGATACGGCATGACTTAGGGAGCCAACACAGCCTGGTTTGGGACCACACATTGCTGTACTCACAGTGAGAGTTGACATATACGTGTCAAGCAGCTCAGAGACCACATCTGGAGAAAGCAAAGGCTCCAGGATGCTGACATCCACTTCTGGGGCCAGCTCCATGTTCCCCATCATCTCTGTACTACGGCAAAACCAGGTATGAGAAAGAGTAATTACCAGGAAGACGGAAAATGCTCAGCCAAGTGTTGCTATTTCTTTTGACACACAAACACCCAACCACCCTCAAGACTGTGTTAGGGAGGAGAGGCGGGGCCCTGGGGAGAGCACTGGGTGAGAAGTGGCCACATAAGGCACCTCTGTCCCTGGCCTCAGCCTGCTGCACCCACATCAATCAGGAAAGAAACCCCGTGATGGGGGAGATATGTTTGGTCTATGCCCAGCACCTCCCCCTGGGGAAGGCCAGGGCCTGGCAAACTGGAGGTGCTGAGTAGACAGGTCCTATCGAACAAGGGAATGACAAACAAGTACAGTAATTCAGAAACATAAGCGCTGAAGTTAACGTTGCTGATCCCTGCACTTCATAATGAAACATAAGTCAGCAAAAGTATCAATGCATTCGGACAAGTGTGCTTAAGAAGGAACGGATGTGGACTGAATTTCAGAAAAAAGTTTCCATAAAAAAGTTATCTTTGTGTGGCTGGGTTCTTAAAAGTCCAAAGTTTGAATGTTCAGAAAAAATACACACACCTTTTGCCATATTCCCTAAATACGTATTTACGAGGAAAACACTGAGTACTCACAGCTAGTCCACTATCTATAAGAAATACAAGGTCTTCCTCAGTGAAAAGGTACTTCATAAAATTCTGCAAGTATTAAAAGACTATTCACTCAACCTAGATTTTCACCCAAGAACCTTAATTCAGCGTGAAATGTTTCTAGTATGAAAGCAATCCAATTCTTCCCACTAGAAAGTCCAAATGCTAAAAAGGTGGCCAGTATGCAGCTGTCCACACACAGAAAAACACACAAAACCAAGACACAAAACTGTGCACACCAACAAAAGCACCCCCAGTCTGGTGGCTGGAGCAGGGACAAGGGCCCAGGGCCCAGATTCTACTCCTGCTCTCTACTCGCTGTCCATGTAAATGCTGGGCACGTGACTCCCTGCACCTGTTTCCTCAAGCAAACGAATATGACCCTAACAGTGCTTTCCTCATGGGGTAACGTGAAATTGAGCCCTGTACAGAGAAGGCCACAGGATGGGGAGATGGTGATCACTCTGGGCTTGTGGCTGGGGCGAGGGCAGTGCCCAGGGGGCAGGACCCAGGCCTGGCAGAGTGAAGCTGCAGACACACTGGACAGAGTGACCATCACTATCATGGATGAGAGAGTTTCTCCCATTTTATGTTGAGATGTACGTATTCTCTACTATGACCAGTTACCAAAATACAAACAAAACATCCAAAACCTTATTGCTAAAGCAAGAGGTTTAACAAATTTCTGCACACGAGCAGATAGGCTAAAAATAATTCCAGTACAGTACTCTATACTGTTCTCTATTCACAAGACCCTGCAAAATCAAAATGCATCTTCTTCTCAGCTAGCTACACTTAAAGAATGTCAGAATACCCCGCCATTGCCTCCATTTTCAAACCCTACGTCAAACGAATACAAGCACAAAATGGCCCACGTTCCTTTTGTGAAGTGACAAAACCTCAAGGTTGAAATGTAAAAAGAATGGATTTTTCCAGGATACTGGTGAGAAGAAACCAAACTGGGGGGGGGCGGGGGCCTGGAAGCCAGGAGGAGTGAGCTGGTGGCTCCTGTGACTCCGTGCAGGTCCCCGGAAATCCTGCGCCCATGTGTCCTTACCCGTCCCCCAAGGTAAAATCACACACTCAGGGTGTCACCGTAAGAAGGAAATGGGTTAGTGCACAGTGAGCACTCAGTATCATGGAAGAGCCCAATGCTGAACTGCTTACTAGGGACTGGACATCAAGGGCAGGAGCACCACCCAAACACAAGAGCATTCACACAACCAGAGGTTGGGCCCTGACCTCAAGGTTAAGCCCACACAGGGACCAGAGGGGAGGCTTTCATCAGTAGGAAAACAAAGTCTGAGGGTGCTGAGCACATGCTGGAGCAAAACAACTCAACTCTACATAAAAGAAAATACAAGAGTAACTTTGGAGTTACCTTGTGTAGGTATTTAAGACCCATGTCAACAGGCTCACGATCTCATTGGCTTCTAGGTCTTCGGACGCAAGCTCCTGCATCCGCGTGCTCAGGGCCTGGTGGTACATGCTCAGGAGGTTTCTGAAGATCTCATAATGGGGAGGGAAACACTGAACCATCAGGTTTTTGGCAACGATGAGGTCATCTAGGACGTACTTCCTTATGATTTCCAGGTGGCGGACGAGCCACATCTTGTCGGACTCCCTGGTGTCTGCCTGTGTGCCCTCAATTCTAGTCGTCACGGTTCTGTCCAAGATGGCAAACATTTTCTCCTTCCAATTCTTGGGCCTCCCAGGAGGAACAAAACTAGTTTGTTTTTTTCGGTCAAGTATGCGCCTATCGATTTTTTCTTCCCTTTCGATAATTCTAACAACTGAGACCAGCAAGGTGGGGTCACGGCGAACAGTGACCAGTGACCTCTGCAGCACCATCCACAGCTGCTTGGCCAGCTCGTCCGAGAGCCCCTGCGTGCTCCCAAAGTAGCTGTGGATGAGGGTCATGTCACGAGTGTTTCCACTGTCCATGCGGTACTGCTCATACATCAGCCCGTCCCGGGAGCACTCCAGGTCCATCAGCTTCCGGTGGGCCTGTAGGAGCGCCCCTTGTTCTATGAGGTCCTGGGTCTCCCTCACAATTTCGGGCACTAGGGAAAAAGGCACAAGATGGCACCGTGAAAAACCACACAAATGGCTGGGTAGGACCCTGGGAAGATGGCAGAGAGAGCACCAGGAATCTGTCTCCACACCAGACAGCAACTGCACTGGCAGAATCCGTCTGAATAACTATTTTGGAACTGTGGAGTCTGCAGAAGGCTGGCAAATTCCAGGAGATGGCCTGGCAGTAAACTGTGGTTAATTCTGGTCAATTTCAGCTCTTAGCACAGGAGCACCTTCCCAGCACCAGCCCCAGCCTGGCCCGCCACGCATTCCCGAAGCAGCCTGCACACAGCTTGAGGGAACCTGGGTGAGCAAAGAGGACCATGCCCTCCAAACACTGGGGATCTGTGTTCCAAATGCTGGTTGCTGCCTCCTATCAGGGAGATGCAGACACAGTGGTGGAACCCATTGTTACTGTACTCAGGCCACCGTTGTTGCAAACCCCTCGCCCCAGAGCCAGGTGACTTCCAGATGATTTTAAGAGCCAGTGCCTCTTTTCCCCCTCCATTTTTATTCCTTCCCCCTCCAGACATTAAAGACAATGACATTCAAAAGCAACCTCATATACGGGGTAATTAAAAAGCGCCTGCACATGCTCAGGGAAAGGTCAGGCTCAGAAAAGACCTGAGAAGATCTTCAAATTACATCTCAGTCTAATCCTCAGCACAGAGACAGCCTACAATAACCAAAACAAGAACAATAAACAAAAATCAGCATACCCAGCAGAAAAGGAGAATCTGATTTTCAGAGTTACTATGTTATTAGATTCAAATGTCCAACGTTCAACAACAACAAAAAAATCACAAGACCTAAAAAGATTCAGGAAAGTATGGAGATTCAAAGGGAAAAGATAACCCAACAGAAACCATCCCTCAGAAACACTAGGTTGTCGATCTACTGGATGAAGACTTTACTTTTTTTAAAAGACTTTATTTACTTGTCAGAGAGCAAGAGTGAGCAGGCACAAGCAGGGGGAGTGGCAGAGGGAGAAGCAGGCTCCTCGATGAGCAAGGAGCCCGATGCAGGACTCGATCCCAGGACCCTGGGGTCATGACCTGAACCAAAGGCAGACGCTTAACAGACGCCCCTCTATTGGATGAAGACTTTAAAACAAGTTTTAAAAGTTTTAAAATGTCAAGTGGACCAACATGCACACTGTGGACATCCCAGAAGATAAAAAGAAAGGAAAGGAAACAAAGAAATTATCTGAATAATGATCAAACTTACTTAACTTGATGAAAGACAGGAATATAAACATCTAAAAGCTCAATAAACTCCAAGTAGGAAGAACTCAGAGACCCAGAACGAGACACATTACAAATTGCTGAAAATCAAAGACAGAGAACCTGGAAAGCAGTGAGGAGAAGCAGCTGGTTGCCTACGAGGGAGCCTCAGTAAGACCACAAGCAGATTTTTCATCAGAAACTTTGGAGGCCCAAGGGCAGTTGGCTGCGATAGTTGAAGTCTAAAAGAAAACAAGAGTCACCCAGAGTCCTACATCTGGCAAAACTGTCCTTCAAAAGCGAAGGAGACACAAAGATACTCCCAGACAAGCACAAGCTGAGCACTCCTCGGCCTGGAGAGCTGCCCCAATGAGTCCTGTGGGTGAGATGAAAGGGCGCTGGATGGTAACGCAGAGAGCGGGGGAGGAATAAAGATGGCAATAAAGGTAGATACACAGGTGACTCTAAAAGCTAGTGTTATGGTAACTTTCGTTTGTCGCTTTACTTTGTCTACTTAATTTAAAAGACTAATATATTTAGGGGAAAAAAATTATTTGTCCAAAGCTAGTTTACTGTAACTGGTGTATAATTCCACATTGTGTTTTCCACATAATCTGAGAGACTAACGCATAAAAAACAATTAGTCTATGTTTTTGGACAACATATAAAGATGTAATTTTGTGACATCAATAACTGAAAGGGGGTGAGACAGTGTTGTGTAGGAGCAGAGTTTTTGTCTGTTACTGAAGTTAAACTCGTATAAATTCAGAGTACTTTAATTTTAGATGTTAAATGTAATTCCCACAGTAACTACAAAGAAAATAGCTTTTAAATACATAAAAAAGGAAATGAAAAAGGAATTAAAACATTTCACCACCAAAAAATCAACTAAACACAAAGAAGACAGGAATGCAGGAAATGAGGGACAAAAAGGCTGTAAGGCACACAGAAATCAAATAGCAAAATGACAGAAATAAGTCACAAATTTTCAGTAATTGCTTTAAATGTGAATGGATTAAATTCTCCAATTAAAAGACAGAGACTGGTAGAAAGGATAAAACACAAGATCCAGCCACATGCTATCTATAAGACACTCACTTGTGATCCAAAGACACAAACAGGGTTGAAATGAAAGGGTGGTAGAGGACATTCCATGCAAATAGGGACCCAAATAGAGCAGGTGGTCCCACTAATACCAGACAAAATAGACTTGAAATCAAGTTTACAAGAGATAAAGAAGGCGTTATATGTTAATAAAAGGCTCTCTACAGTGAGAAGATAAAATTATAAACAATTACACACCTAATGAGAGACCATCAGAATATACAAAGCAGAAATTCACAAAACTGGAAAATAGACAGTTCTCTAGTAATAACTGGGAGACTTCGATGTCACTCACGGTAGTGGACAGGACAACCAGTCAGGAGATACAGAAGGACGCAGAGGACCTAAACAACACAATCAACCAACTACATCTAACAGGCATATACAGAACACTCCACCCAGCAGCCACACACATGTTCTTCCCAAGAGCATATTTTCAAGGATAGACCTTATGTAAGATAACAAATCTCAACAGATTTGAAAAGGTAAATATTATACAAAGTATCTTTTCCAACCAAGATGGGATGAAGTTAGAAATCTGTAACAGATGAACAATTCACAAATTAGTGGAAATTAACACACTCAATCACTGGGTCAAAGAAAAAATCACAAGAGAAATTAGAAAATACTTAGACAAAAATAAGAACCTAACACACCAGAACTTAAGGGATCTAAAAAAGCAATGTTTAAGGACAAGTGTATAGCTGTCAATGCTTATGTAAAAAAAAAAAAAAGAAAAAGAAAACTATCAAATCAACAACCTGACTTTATAATTTAGGGAATCAGAAAAAGAACAAGCTAACCCCAGAGCTACCAGCAGGAAGGAAATAATAAAGAGAAAAGCAGAAAGAAACACAACTGAGAATAGGAAAACAACAGAGAAAATTAACAAAACCAAAAGGTGGTTCTTTGAAAAGATCAACGATTGACAAATCTTTAGCTAATTAACTTAAAAAAAAGAGAGAGAGACAGAAGACTCAAATACTACAATCGGAAATGAAAGTAGGGACATTACTGCTGATTCTACAGAAATAGAAAGGATCACGAGAGTACTATGAACAATTGTACACCAACCAATTTTTGCACTAGACATAGTGGAAAAAACCTAGAGAGACTAACTCATGAAGAAACAGAAAATCTAAATAGATCCACAACTAGTAAGGGGAGGGGAAATGGGGAGCTATCATTTAATGGGTGCAAAGTTTGGTCTTTTTCTTTTAGTTTCACTAGCATGTCACTGACACACAGCACTGTATAGTTTGTTTTACAAGATGAAAGAATTGTGGGGGTGGATGGTGGTGACAGCTGCACAACGTGAAAGTATGTAACACCAAAGAACTGTACACTCAAAAACAATCAAGATAGTAAATTTTATATTAAGTGTATCTCATGTTAAAACAAAGTGGGGGGAAAAAGGCTGCGTGCACAACACTACCCAATTACAGGCAATGAGAAAAGTCTAAGAGGGTCAAACCAGCACAACATCTTCCCAATAAAGTCTACTCCTAACAAAAATGCGTATATAACATAGCCTCATTCGTTCTTCAAGGGAAGAAAATTATTTTCAACTCCTGTGGATGAACTTCTTCCAGTAAAGCAACTGTTGATCCTTTGACATTAGCTTTACAAGACTAGAAGGAAATCTTGCCAGTCAACAGGAAATCATAAGGGGGGAAATTAACTAGCAAGGTGCTGGCTCAGTGTCATGAAGGACATTCAGGCTTGGGGACGACGTTCCAATTCCAGGCAGCCAACAGTCACCAAGACGAGCTGCTTCCTTAGCACCCACTGTGGAGTTGGCAATGCTGTGCCATTCGTTGGGGGGGGGGGGGGGGCGATGTGAGAAGCAACTTGGAACATGGCCCCAAGTATCAGACCCTGGGAAGACGAGCAAGGGGGCCAGGTACTCAACAACGCTGCCATCAGACACGAGTGTGAGAGGAGTCCAAGGAAAAGGAGCTGAACAGGACACAAATTACCAAGGTACAATGCGGGTAGAGCAGGGCCACCATGATGTGGCTTTATACTGGTGTGAAGAACTGTGGCAGATTACGCTCAGGGGGCGAGCAGAGTTTAGGAAAGGACAGAAAGAATTCACTGAGACCAGACACGGGATAAAGGAAGGGAAGGGGTCAGACCATCCCCAGGTCTCTTGCTGGGATGCTGGTGACCCTGATAGAGGTGAGGGGATGAGGGGTGAGACACTCTCTGGACTGTGCTGAGCAGACATGGAGCCCCACCCACATGACAAATGACACTGTTCCCAGATAGGCAGCAGAGCCTCTCACTGGTGAGGTACTAGGACATGGCTCTGAAAGGGCCACCCCCACACCTCCTGTCCTCACCCCACCCCACCCAGCCCCAAGGCCTCCACCATATCCTGCCCAATGCTGACCAAGGCTGCAGAGCGGTTCCCTCCTGTGCCCTCCCCCCCCGGCCTGTGCACACTCTTCTCCACTTGGGAACTGCCACTCGCCTGCATCACCTCTCCAGTTGGGAACTGGCCTGTCTGTCCTGTTCACGGGGATGCTTCTCTCTTTTTCACCTGTCAGAGTTCCATCTGGTCTACTGATCTGACAGCCACACTGCAACCCAGGGAATGAAGCTCACAAGCACTTATTCTGTTAACCCATTTCTGTGCCTCTATCCAAACAGAACTACAAGCATTTTACTGGTCTTGGCTTGTTCAACTGGTCCCTTCCACCCTTAGTGCAAACAAGAAGTTAACTATACAGGTGGGAATCAAACACTGTCCACACCGAGGGAGGTCTACAAAATACACCGCACAAAAGCTGGATCTACCTCTTCATCACCTGTACAGCGAGGAAAAACGAGTCACAGGAAAGAGAAAAGACAGCACTTTGCCCCTGACGCCCAAAGCACTGGCCATCCCCAGCTGTCTCCCCCACCCCCACAGCCACCTGAGAAGATGTTCTTGAGGTTTTCCACAGCTGCGGCAAGCTGGCTGTGCCGCACGACAGCATCCTTCACATCCTTGAGGCTCTCAATGGTGTTGATGCTCTGCCTCCAGTCTTTGCTGACGTCAGCCAGGGACCGCTGGATGTCTTTGACATCGTTCAGTGCATTGTGCAGCTGGCTCAGGCCTGTGCGCACACCGTCCAACTGGGACTGGATTGCAGCCTAGGGGAGACACCCAGGGGCGAGGGGATGGTGAGCAGAGCTAGGACAGCCACAAACAAGTCTTCCTCGGGAGATTCAAGTTCACAGAAGACAAATTTCAGTAGCTGGGAGTAGTCAATACTCAGAGAAAAGAGAATAAAATTCAAAAGGAACTTAACTGATTCACAAAATTCACAAATTTCTGCCTTAGAACAGAACGCCTTTTAAAGCTTTGTTGAGAAAACCTCCTAAACTCCTCATCTGGGCCCTCAGCCTGAAGATGCTGGATACCACGATGGGCATGCCTCAGGTCCTGTGGCTGCCCCAGGAGGACTCCACACATGGTCTCCCCAAGCATCCCACAGTTCCCTCAGGCCTCATCTCAGACTGTCAGGACTTGCTCATCAGCTCTGAGGTAGAGGGCCTCCTGCCACTCAGCCAGGACCAGACTTGGCTCAAGGATGGCTGGCCCCACTGCGGAGAGCTGGTACATCTGGGATTCAGACTCACTCCACTGGCATGCCGAAATGCCATCAGCAAGTGATACACAGCCAAAAGGGAGGGGACATGAAGGAGGGGCAGCCAGTGGAGGGGAAAGAAGCGAGGGCCAGTTGGCATAACCGGAGCCAGGTACACATTCGACCCAGGAGCCGTTTAAGCTGCACATGGAAATTATTAATGATGATGGTAACGGACCACAGAAGGTCTCTAGGCCACTACTGATGATCATCAGCTAATCCCACAAGTTTCTGGAACAGATTAAAATGCTGACTAAAAATGAAGCAAGTCCAAACTGTTTTTTAAATTAAAGTAAAACTACTGCTTTAAATAGGCCCACCAGTCTTTGGATGCTTCATTTTGGTACAAATGATCCTCATCCTGTCTTATCAAGCCTGCCATTATCCAAATGCTAACAGTGTTTTCAAGTGCCATATGAGTGTGAAAATGAACTTTCAGGGGCCCCTGAGTGGCTCAGTTGTTAAGCGTCTGCCTTCGGCTCAGGTCGTGATCCCAGGGTCCTGGGATCGAGCCCCACATTGGGCTTCCTGCACCGCGGGGAAGCCTGCTTCTCCCTCTCCTACTCCCCCTGCTTGTGTTCCCTCTCTCGCTATGTCTCTCTCTGTCAAATAAATAAATAAAATATTAAAAAAAAAAAAAAAAGAAAATGAACTTTCCTCAAGGGCATTCTCTTCACCCCCAAGACTGCTCTGCTGCCTGTCAATCACAGCAGGCCACGGTCTTAACATTTTTATAGCTACACTGAATGTCTGTATTTTAACAAAACCTTACCTCTTCATACAAATTAGGTTGAAAGCCAAACCAATCACAAAATACCTTGAAAAAGAATAATTTTCTTTCTTGTCCCACTCTCACATGCTTAGTAACTGTGCCTCACTCTCCTCGCTCCTTCCTGCCCAGTGCCAGCAGAGTGCCTGACACAGCCAGCCAGCTACAGCGTATGCTGAAAAGTTCTAAACAAAATGATCTCTAGTGGCACTCTGTAGAAGACCTTTCAACAAATAAGGATAGCTGCTATTCTTCTAATATTGTTTAAAATTTAAAAGGACACTTCTGGGTGCTTAAAAGATTGTTCCTTTGGTGTTTCCAATATTCCCACAAACTTCTCCATAATATACTGCTTGGTAATACAGTCTTGGAAGGAATGTGTTAAGTAAGGGTTATGGTCTGTTCTGCCTCTTTCCAGATCATCACAAAATCTAATTTAGCAAAACTACAATGATGATGTTATGCAGGAACCCAGAACTCAAGGTAAATGGATCTATCCTGACTGGGAGTCAAGTGGATGCCTGTGGCCTCTGGTCTCGTACCTTCAGTCTGGCCTCCACTGAGGCCTTTTTCCGGGCCTCTCTTCTTCGGTACTGCTCCACTTTGTCCAGCTGGTCCGGGCGCTGAAGCATCCCAGCAACCCTCTGAACAGCTGTTGCTACAGCCTCCCGGTCTGTCTCCTTCATGGTTAAAAAGCAGGTGGAATCTCAGCACATGTCATACTAGAGGTATCCTGTGTGAACAGGGAGAGAGGGAGCAGGAGGGGAAGATGTGTTAGGAAGGCAGAAAAGGTCGGTACAAAACTCATTCCCCCTAACAGTCTCAGCTGTTCACAATGGAGCTATAAGGAGAATATCTGAGATCATTAATCCAGTAAACCTGAAAGCTGAACCAGGATTACGAACTCCTTAATAATAGATATAAGCTTTCAGAACTCAGATATGAAGGCACTTTTACCTTTAAGTAAAGCAGAGGCATTTACAGGTATGAGCTATGAACAAATGGAGGATGTCTCTCTATGGGGACTTTAGACCCCTCATCCTATCAGATGTCAGTCGCCAAGGTACTTCTCTCCCACAGACAGAGCCAATTTCTGGAACCTTCATAGCACCCTTTGGCCACACTCGTGGGGCAGCTGTGCCGGGAGGCCTCAGTGGGACACGGAAGCACCCGGACAGCATATGCCTCAACACGCCTCACCCCCCCCAGCTCAAGTCCCAGCACATGCCCCTCAAAAAAATCACTACTGGGGCATGTGGGTGGCACCCGACTCTTGACTTCGGCTCAGGTCGTGATCTCAGGGTCGTGAGGTCAAGCCCTGTGTCGGGGCTCAGGGCTCTGAGTTTGAGATTCTCTTCCTCCCCCTACCTCCCCGCTTGCAGGCGTGTTCGCGCATGCGCGCGCTCTCAACTAAATCTTAAAAAAAACTTAAAAGACATATTTTTAAAAAACCATTACTGTCTGTAACATCCGAAATTCTACCTTGTACATTTAACAACCCTAATAAACAAAGACGAGAGGGCAAAAGGCACCTTTGCTCCAGCAAACCTACCTTCCATCCCAGCTCCACGGCCCTAGTCCCGGCGCCAAAGGGGTATCCGGGGAGCGCCTGGCAAATGAGAGGAGTTAACAAACACGCGTGCCCCTGGCCTCAGACATTACACTACTTCCATGCATGTCTTCTGTACGCAACTTCCCGACGAGATGAAAACGACCCGCCCCCACCCCACATGCTGACAGCAGAACCCCCAACCCCACGGACGATCCGCGGAGGGCTCTGCATTAACTGCTACCGCACAGGCCTCCTGACTCGCCCTTCCGACCGCACCGCGCTGCCGGCACGGTCTCTCCTTCCACCTGACCGACCGGGCACCCCCCAAAGCGCAAAGTCTCAGCGCGACAGAGAAACGCCAAGACGCCGAAGGCGCGAGCCGCAAACCCCGGCCCCGGGAGGCAAGCCGACGGCCGCTGCACGGCGAACTCCGTACCTGCGCGCTTCCCTTCTCGTCGGCCTCCGCACCTTACCGGCCCCGCCGCCGCCCCGACAAGCCGCGCATCCCCCCGGCCGCCCGCTCGGGCCGCCGCCGGCCCCGCGCGCTGCCCCCGCAGTTCTCCAGCGAGCGGCGCTCTCGGAGTCCACGCCTGCCTCCTCGAGCCCGGAGGACGGGGCCCCGGGAGGCCCGCAACGCCTCCACCTCCGCCCGCCTTCCGGGCCGCGTCACTGGAGCGCGGGCCCGGGCTGGAGCGGCCGGCGGTGCGGACCACCTCCCGCGGCCGCGCGTGCCCGCCCCCAGTCCCGGCGCCTCGGCGACCACCGCCCCGGAGCCCGCCCACGGCCACTGCCGCCGCCACCCACTCACCTCCCACTGCCGCCGCCCGCCGCCCGACCGGAAGTGAGCGGCGCCCGCGGGCACTTCCGCTTCCGCCGCACGCCGGAAAGGCGGGGCCTGAGCGGTGGGACCAACAGGGTGGGGGTTCTGTATGGGGTCCCCGCCCGGGGGTGCTCTCAGTGGGGGGGGATGTGTGGCCGTCAGGATGGGGTCTCCACCCGGGGGCTCTCCCATGGGGTCATGTGGTGGTTGTCAGGATGATGTCCCCGCCCGGGGGTGCTCTCACTGGGGTGGGGGGATGTGTGGCCGTCAGGACAGGGTTCCCACCCCGGGGGTGCTCTCACTGTAGTTGGGGGGATGTATGGCCGTCAGGACGGGGTCCCCGCCCGGGGGTGCTCTCAGTGGGGGGGGGATGTGTGGCCGTCAGGATGGGGTCTCCACCCGGGGGCTCTCCCATGGGGTCATGTGGTGGTTGTCAGGATGATGTCCCCGCCCGGGGGTGCTCTCACTGGGGTGGGGGGATGTGTGGCTGTCAGGACAGGGTTCCCGCCCCGGGGGTGCTCTCACTGTAGTTGGGGGGATGTATGGCCGTCAGGACGGGGTCCCCGCCCGGGGGTGCTCTCAGTGGGGGGGGGATGTGTGGCCGTCAGGATGGGGTCTCCACCCGGGGGCTCTCCCATGGGGTCATGTGGTGGTTGTCAGGATGATGTCCCCGCC
>NW_023270865.1:168552-177987 GCF_011800145.1 Mirounga leonina | reverse complement strand
GGGGGTGCTCTCACTGGGGTGGGGGGATGTGTGGCCGTCAGGACGGCCCCCTGCCACCCCCTGGGGGGGAGTGACCATCAGGCCGGGATCCCTGCCTGGCTGCTACCAAGGTGTGGGGGGTGGCTGTCAGGACGGTTCCCTGCACCAAGGACTGCTTCTGTGGAGCGGGGTGATGCTGGGGTGGGGAGGGCCCCTTCTCACTCAGCCCCTCTTATTCCAGCGCTTTCTGCCCTCTCCCCTCAGTGTCCCCAGGCTGACCTCCTCCTGGGCCCTATTTTCAGGATTCACCTTCACTATGGTCTCTTTGCTCCTGTGTCCTCTGTAACCCTCTGTGGCCTCCTTCTGTGAGGGAGCCGCCCCGCCTCTCCCTCACTCCACCTCATGTTGTGTATTCCCCGTGGTTTCCATTACCGATGTTCTGTCTTTATCAGCTCATACCTGTCTTTCCTGCTACAGTGTGGCAGGGGCTTTGTTTCCTTTGCTGTAGCCCCAGCTCCTCCCCAGACCAGTGACTGACATAGGGCAGACATTCAGTAAATTAATGAACAAGGTGGGGCACAGTTGGTAATCAGGCACATGTGACTGTCAGTCCAACACCCCCCTGTTCCTGGGCAGCTTCCTAGTGAGCTGTTGTTGTTACACTCTGGAATCAAAAATGAACTCAGGCCCTCAGGACCAGCACACCTCACGACCAGCACTTCTAATGAGTACAGACAGAAGCCCACATGGGAGCACCCCACAGTTGATGCTGGGCGGGCTCCGGGATCGGAGTGAGGTGGGGCAGAGCTGCAGGGAGGGGAGGAAGCTGGTCCCTGAGTTACTGTGTGGAGGAGAGGCCCACTGGTCAGAACTCCCAGAGTGAGAAGCCACTCAGATTTCAGGGCTAGCCTGTTTAAGAAGCACTGTTTGCCTTCACGCTGAAAAGGAACACTGTCGCGGTTACGAAGACCAGACTGTAGGGACAAGCACCTCCCGAAAGTCAGCCAAGTTCATACAAACAGGAAGGAGACTGGAGCACGTCAGGAATGGGAGCCGACCAGGAGGAAGGTGGAGTGGGGTGCACAAGTGTGTGCACACAGCAGGGTGGGGGAGGAAGATGCAGTCGTGTGAGCCCCCCCCCCCCAGTCTGCTGTCAGCTGAACAGCGGACGAGGGGCGCTACTTCGGCGTAATAACTCTGACGGCCGATCCCTTTGCTATCCCATCTGTACCTAGCAACTTATGAAAATATATTACTAAATTGAGCAATGAAGAATGTAAACAAAAAGTTGAAATTATGTTTAAAACTATAACTGTAAAGGCATTTGAAATTAATAAAAAATTTGCCAAGATTATCAAAGCTTTTAGGGCTTAATTCAAAATATAACAACATTTAACATACCCAGGTGGAGCCTTGTGCTATTGACAATTGTGTTTGGAGGTAGGACTCCCTAATAACTTCCTCAGCCAGGATGGTTAATATTGGGATGGCTGTTAAAGGAGTTTTTTTCTCCTTAAAACTAGAAAAATAGAACTTGATTAAAAAATTTTTTGACTTCTCTTTTTGGCAGACCAAATAACTGAAAGCCTCCTGTAAAACATTGGATGAAAATAGCGAGCACCCTTGTAAATCACCCTTTTCCTAAGCCCAAGCAAGCTCAGGAAAGCATGAAGGAAAACTATCCTAGAGCAAGGATGGGTGAGGAGGGAGGGGGCTGATGCCCAGGATGGGCTTTCGCACCCATGTGTGGGGTCAGGGCTCTTCCACAAAGCCAGGATGCTCAAAGGATGCATCCTCAGTGCAAGAGTGGACCAAGGAAAACAAAGTCCCCAAAAGCAGTTTCTCCCAGGTCCTGGGCTCCCTGAGTCAGGGAAGTCCCTCTCCCCCCAAGAACTCAGAGCTGGGAGCCTGCACTTGACTTGGGTCTAACACCCTCCTCAGCCTAGCAGCTCTCACTGAAGCCCTTTGACAAAAGCAACCCCAGGAATATTTCTAGAGAAGCCCCCCAACCTTGGAGTAAAGAGCAGAGTGCAGTAGCATGTCCTAAAGGCCCTGAGATCCTTGTCTGTTCTGGGAGAGTAGAGCTCTTGATTAGTTTCAACTTAGACTTTGTTAAATACACATGAAGAATAGAACTAGAATCGTAACTTCCAAACAAATAGGGGAAAGAACAGAGAAAAGAGCTGCAATCCCGTGGGGACACAAGGCAGGCGAAAAACCTCAAAGGACGTATGTACCTGGAATGTAAAAATACATTCAAATATATCAACCATCAGAGCACAAGTAAATGGATTTTAAAACAGGCAACAGTTATGAGAAAAGCATCTAAAACACGGAGGAACAGGGCGGTCAGGGCCACAGAACATTGGTGGGGCACCAGCGTTAGTTAGTATCAGACAACGTGGGCTTTATGTCAAAGGCACTGTCAGGTTTTTCTGAAGATGCTAAATGCATAAGCCATAAAGAAAAAGACTGCAATGCTAAAATGTTAAACTCTTGTATTTTATAAAATCTTTTAATGAAAAGACAAGCCACAGACACAGAAAATCCGTCACTGAGGGGATGCTGCTATCCTGCTACAAAGAGAACGTGGACAAATCCACCAGATGGGCAAACAAGTGCGGGGAGACCAGAAAGGGGCAAGCAGGACTCCAGGCTAGAGACCCGGTCGGGGGGGGGGGGTGCTCCCTGTGTCCTTAGGAAGGCCTTGGGGGCCCTACTGCCCTGCAGCCCACATGACCCTCAGACTGCAGCGCATGGCTGTTCCCACACGGAGCCCTCCTCTATCCCTTTTCTCCCAGGCCTGTGTGTGACCTGCAGGCCCTCCAGGACCTTGTCCCCACCTTCTCCTTGTCCTCTGACTCCAGCCCAGGCCACCCCCAGCCCGGCAGGCTGCTGTCGTGTGACCCTCCATGTGGCCTTGCCCACAAACCTCCACCCGGGCTACGCTCCTCCAGTCCATCAGTGTGGCACCTGTCCCCTTCCCGTGCATTACAGAACCAGGTGGTTCTGTGCTCACTGTGTCCATGCGCATGCACCAGTGAGCTCTGTGTCTTTCTTTCCTTGCTGGGTCCCCAGCACTGTCACAGCCCTGGCACTCAGAGGGGCCCAACAACACTGCTGTTGGAGGGCGTGAGGTCCAGTGGGGGCCGGTGGGCTGCTGCTGTGGCCTGAATGTCCCCCTCCCGCTAGGCCATGAGAATGGGATCAGTGCCCTGAAACAAAGAGACTGCACAGAGCTCCCTTGCCCGTTCCTCCCTGTGAGCTCAGAGCGAGAAGTTTGCCACCCGTCATGGAGCCATGAGGGCGCCCTAATCACATACCTGTACTCGCAAACACATGCACACACTCACAGGGACCAGGTGTCCGTTCCCTACAGGACAGGGCAAGTCTGGGCTATCCTAATGGCACCTGGGGAGGCCCCCCAACCGTCAACATGAGGAGGAGAGGGACTGGCGGGTGAGGAGGAAGCGCCCAGCAAGCCCATGGCAAGCGCTCAGCCTTATCCCGCCTCCTTGCAACTTTTGGTGCCAGCATGTTTATTTTCACTTTTATTCTTGCCTTCTAGCCAGTAGTAAAGGACTAGAAACACAAACTAAAGGAAATACAGTTACTTCATTTGGAAAATCAAGTAGACATTTCTGTTTATGGTAAACATGATTTAACATGTGATTTATTTTATATCAATATTGCATATTTAATACAAACCACAGTATCAGAAATATATGTGAAGGCTCTTTCTAAAGGCACTGAGAAAACGGTATTAAAAGTTTCATTAAAATGTATTCATTTTTAAAAAGTCAACAAGTCAGTCTAGATGTCCAAAACTTTTTTCCTACAGTAGAAGCTGTAAAAATATAAAATGTAACTTGTGTTCATCTCCTCCTGTCCATCCATTCCCACATTACATTTGATTTTAATATTTTTTAGCTATATAAGCAAAAGCTATGAGATAACAAAAAAATACAAGCCTATAATTAGCACTGATGATGACATTTTAAAGCTGAAGTGACCACATCTGCACCTTCTACATTCCATCATCTTCCCACACAATCCTTTTTAGGAGGGGCATGTACAGACTCAAGGACATTTTGCTGGTGTTGACCTGGAGTGTTCAAGGGGCCCAGGGGGATGATGGGCATCTCCGGAACACAAGACCCACAGAGCTGACTTCCAGGTGTCGAATTCTCTGTCAGTGAAGCAGGACCTGTCCACCTGCCAACTGCGCATCTGGCCGCCTGTGGGGAGGGGGCGGCATGGTGCCATGGTCCTCGTGGGCAGCGACAACTGTGTGCTTGGGAACGGCTGCTCCCTGAGGCTCCTGTCTGGAGCTCTTCTTTGGTTACACTGCGGCCTGGCTACAGTGTGCAAACACGCAATGATGTCTGAATTCCACCTTTTCCGTCCTGTGTTTTCCGGGTTGCACATTACATGCATGCAGTACTCCCTGTATGCTGGGCCCTGAGGTGGGAAGGGCAGGCATTACACTTGGGGGAGCTCCAGTGCATCTCAGGACATGGTCCTGCAGCCAGCCTCGGCCCGATGTGTGACTTCTCCACGGATGAAGTGAGAGGTCGGTGCCCTCACGGATGGGGACCCCAGGGAGGTGCACGGTCACATGTGGGACCCGGGTGCCGGGTTTAACCAGGAAGAAAGGAGGAGGATTCTGAGACCACCCCATGTCTCAGGCAGCAGAGGTGTGCTGTGCTCAGCATGAGAACCATGTGAGGAGGGCCCGGGGCCAGCCCGAGGGCCCCAGCCGGCGTCCTCAGGTGGTTGTGCCCCCATCATAACAGATGGGGGAGATGCTGGCAGTGAAGTGGGGATATTGCAGCACCAATGTCACCCTTTGCAAGGCCTCAGCGAGGTGAGTGGGGGAGAGGCTGCTGGGCTGGCCCCAGGGGACCACACTGCTCCCAGCCCTGGGCTCCAGTGGGTGACCTTCTCGGTCGGTGCCAGGAGGAGGCCTTCAGCTCCTGCCATCCCGCAAGGGGGACCCTTCCACAAGGCTGGCAACCCCAGCGTGTGCGCAAGTGTCCAGAAGACCCGGTCCACCGGCCGAGCCCTAAGTTCTGACAAGGTGAAAGTGCATGAACTCAGCTGAAGACTCACACTTCGAAGCCACAGAAGATGGAGAGACAGGCCCCACACTGGAGATCAGAACGTACCAATGGTGGAGCAGCAAGTCCTGGCCCGGGGGCTCCTGCCGCCTCCCGAGACTTCCGGGTGGAGGTGACTTTAGGGACAGATGCTCTTGTCCCTGAGGAGCAGGAGCGGGTCCACCATGGGACAGGCGGGCTTGGCGGTGGCCTTCACACCTGATGGCACACCCCACACCAAGTGCACTAGCGTGGGGCAGGGGGTCCATCTCTGGTGGTGACTGTGGGAGACGTCCACGTTCTGAGTTACGCCTTCGCATCCAGGTCTTCTATGGTCAGAGTGTATGACCTTTACGGTTTTCCTAGAAAACATTTCCTGTCCGTCTTGTGTCTAATAATTCTTCCTTAGGCGGTGATTGGAATTCTCATCTGAAAACCGATACACAGCCCCCATGGACAACTTGACTTTCTACCTCTTTTCTCTACATTTTGTCCTTCTCTCTGCTTCCAAACCCAGACTCTGTAAACTCGAGGTTCACCACATACTGGAGACAGATTAGCATGAACCACCTTCAGAGGCCCATTAAAAACGCCAGACAGACTTCCAGGAGGAGCGGGACATTATCCTGTCCATTTGCACCTGGGCATGGCCTCAGACTCCGCTGTGGGGTTGAGAAGCACCCCCAGCACACAGGACCCCAGCACACACAGCCTCTTCTGCCTGGAACCGTCCAGACTCCTTCCAGGAATGGGGGCATGGCACCTGTGGCTCAAGAGAATTAAATCCCTAATTCACACGCAGGGTGTGCCTGCTGTCTGCAGTCCGTTCCACAGAGGCGTCAATCCTCCGGGAAGTGGGCGTGCAGACCCCTGGGAACTACGGCATGACTGCCAGTCGGCCAGGAGCCCACTGCCTCTCAGAGTGCGGGATGCCCTGCCAGGCTGACTCGGCTCACTCCGGCCACTTTCTGAAAACTTTTAATCCTTCAAAGAGAAATACGGTCATACTTGAACAGACTTAAGCCCACTTTGCACTGAAGAACTTGCATGACACTTGACAAAATACAGACTATGCCATTACACACGCTGCCCACTCCTACCAGGGGACTGAACTCATGCAGCGGTGCGGAAGAAAGGCTCTGATCCTGCATGTGCCATCCCAGCTGAGCGGTGAGTCTGAGTGTGGACAGAGGCTAGTTTTTACAAACACCCCACTTCATGGCAGGAAAGCACACTCAGGCGCTTTGGGAGGCATCAGAGTTGCCACGGCACTTTTGGGGAACATTCCAGGCACCCCGCCCTGGCTGTGACTGGCCCATAGCGGTGAGTCCAGGGGCTCTCGTTTGACGATGGGCGCAGTCCCCGGAGCTCTGCAGTCACAGCCCAGTGCAGGGGGCTGGTGGCCCTGTGCACAGAAGTGGTGGGGACAATCTGGCTCAGGAAGGCCTTGCACACGCTCCAGGCACGCACAGTGTGCGGGGTGGAAGGGGGCCAACTCCCTGCCAGGTCTGAGCGGAGCCCTGCCACTCGGGTGGGCCTCCAGCAAGCTGTGCCCCAGGTGCGGAGCATACAGGTGGTGCCTGGCTTCCGGCTCTGTTTTCAGGTGCATCCTGGTAGGGAACGTGACCAGCTGTCTCTTGGCCACACCACTGGCCCCCAGCCACACCTGGCTTGGGGACATGGCGTAGCCATCTGCTGCATCCTCAGACCCAGAGTCACTCTCCATCTTGATGGGCACATCAAGTGACAAGATGGGGTTGCACAGAGCTCCCGAGGGCATTGGCCCACCTCGAAACTTGGTGTCCTCGATGGAATGGCCCACTGCTGTGAGACGCTGCCCTCTGGGCTGAGGGAGCCCACTGTCCAGGCTCCCTTGAGGGAAGGGGCAGCTGGGTGGAGAGTGCACCTGGCCCTGATCGCTGTCCCGCAAAGCTCTGCTGGTGCGGCTGGTGTAGGCACTGGGAGAATGGCTTCCTGGGTGACAGCTGGGTGAATTCCTGAAAGCAGTTACCCCACCGGTGTGGACGGCACCCTGAACACCTGGGCAGGGCACGCAGGAACCAAGGGACACAGCACGCATGGAGAACGGGTCACTCTTGCTGGGCTCCAGCTTCAGCTTGGTATCCCCATCCTGGCCATGTTTCCCTGTCATCCAGCTCAGGTGCTTCACAGGTCCCGGTGCCTCGAAGCAGCAACTGTATGCATGTATCTCCCTCCGCCCCCTGGCTCCCGAGGAGCCGCCGGGCACCCTCCCGTGCTCGTCTCCTGCCCTGTCCCTGCAGAGAGGAGACAGCCTGTCAGACAGAGCAGGGATCTGGTCATCTGACCCCCTTGGGTGGGGTCTCTAAGGGAAGGCATTAAGTTAGTATGATCCTGGCTGAACTTGCAAGTGTGGCTATGTGCTCCTGCCACCCTCGTTTTTAACACCCCAGCAGCCCTATGACCCTGGGGCCAGCATCCTCCTCGCCCTTAACTGACCCTCCCACGGCCTGCTGGACGCCCATGCAGAGCTCTGCGGGCCCAGGGGTGCGGTGGGGGTGCAGGGAGTGGCATGTGCGGGGAGGCATCTCCATGAGGCCCACGTCGTATGTCAAGGGTCAGACACACCCGCCCGGAAGCAGGGGCAGATAGATGCCCTTTCTGGCAGTTTCTATGAGCTGGCCTGTCACTGGCACGCATGCTGCTGTGCCCACAACACTTGAGGTGACAGGGGAGACAGTGCCCAGGAGGATGAGGTGGAGCCCTGCCACGCAGCCAGGTCGGTCCTCCAGGAGGAGACCTCCTGGTCAGGACCTGCAGTGGGGGCTTGCGGGAGGAGGGAGAGGAGAGGGTTTCTGAGTGCGGGTGAGGGCAGGGGACAGGGTGGTCACCCAGGGTCCAGGCTTCAGGTGGAGCGTCCTGGCAGCCTTGGGCACAGCCCAGACGTGTACGGACAGCTCCCGGGGTAGGATGCATGTTTGGGTGTGCTCCATGTGTACCCGCATGTTCCCCTAGGAGCCAGGCTCACCTGTCCTGGTCAAGGCCACTAGACCGGCAGCCAGTGGCTCTTCTCCTCCTCGAGCCAGCGCCAGAGCACCACTTACCCTGCAGCCCCCTCAGGGTCAGAAACGAGGTCGGGGCCGTTTCTGAGGCACACACATGGGGCCCTGGCTGGAACCCGGGCCCAGCGTCCCGCATCCGCTTGTGTCCTGAGCACTGGAATGTTTTCTCCGTTGTTCCTCCCTGTGAGGATTTAGGGAGGGGTGCTCAGCGCAGACGCCCACACCCTCCAGCCTGGGTTTGGAGGAATGAACCACAGTGTTGGGGCAGGGAGAGCCCCCAGAGGGACACAGACACATTTCACCCTTTTAAAACACAGGAGACAGGGGCGCCTGGGTGGCTCAGTTGGTTGAGCGACTGCCTTCGGCTCAGGTCATGATCCTGGAGTCCTGGGATCGAGTCCTGGGATCGAGTCCCGCATCGGGCTCCCTGCTCAGCGGGGCGTCTGCTTCTCCCTCTGACCCTCCCCCCTCTCATGCTCTCTCTCATTCTCTCTCTCAAATAAATAAATAAAATCTTTTAAAAAAATAAAAATAAAACTAAAACACAGGAGACAGTGCATCTAGAAAAGTACCTGCAAAGTAACCGGGTTTCCCGTGGAATTCTGGTTCACACGGACTTGCAGCAGCTCTCGCTCTGTGAAGAACAGATAATAGGAAAATACATGTAGGTAAGTTTGTGCTGCTGGTAGGAACTGACACCGAGCTGGTGGTGTCACTGTCATGCCCAGGAAAGAAGACGCTTTTTAATTCCTTACAGCTTGTAAGTCTTTCCTCAGCTACAGATCTGCTAAAAACTCCAATTCACATCACTTATCACGCCAATAAAAGGTTAATGAATTTGCTTCAGAAAGTAGACATACACATAAATGTTTGGGTTTTTTTTGTTTTTTTCTGGATGCCCACAATGAAAATATAGTCAATTTTTGTGATTTCCACTAGTTACATTCCATAAACTCACCCAGAACACTAAATTAGTGAACAGTAAACCATCTTTCAAAGGGCAGCGAGCACACACAGAAATCACAGAGCTTGTGACCTTAAATTCTAAGCAAACTCATCCTCATAGGTACTGTTTCATTATTTTCAGGAGAAAGAAACAAGGCTTAAGTGACTTCCTTGAGACCACCTCGCTAGCAGATGTCAGTGTTAGGACTCAAATCCAGGCCAACAGGCCGTAGAGTCAGAGCTCCCTATAGTGCATTCTGGTCCCTACCCATCCTCTGGTCATATCTGTAAAGACCAGGGAAGGGGGAGCAGGGACGGGGGAGCAGGGACAGGGGAGTGGGGATGGGGGAGCAGGGATGGGGGAGCAGGGA
>NW_023270865.1:87854-168542 GCF_011800145.1 Mirounga leonina | reverse complement strand
AGGGACAGGAGAGCAGGGATGGGGGAGCAGGGACGGGGGAGCAGGGATGGTGGAGCAGGGACGGGGTAGCAGGGATGGGGGAGCGGGGACAGGGGAGCAGCAGTGAGCGTGGCTGCTTCCTAAGGGGACTCTCACTCACTTTGTGTCCATAGAGGCTGAGACGTCCACCCTGTGCTTCACCCTCAAAAATGCGCTCTTCATTTTCACCTCCGCCACGGAGGGTAGGAGGACAGGCACCACGATGCAGAACAGTGAGAGCCGAGGGGGCAGGACAGTCCCCGACGGCGCTTTCCTCTTCTGTCCAAACAGGAATTTTAGTTTTCCTTGAAATTGCATTGTCTGGTGTTTTAAAGACAGAAATGAAGAAGCATCCACAGAACGAATTAGCGACACCATCCAAGAATGCAGAACCCACATTCTCAGGATTAGAAATGTGGAGAAGAATCTTATCCTGAGTCACTAAGGAGACACAAACCAACAATTCGTCCATGCTTGGCCTACTGGGGATGTGGACCATCCCAGGGCCTTCAGAGTGATTCACAGTTTCTCTGCAGTTTCAGTAATTTCTTTTAACTGATAAGCATGTGCTCATGTGTGTACTCGTGGGTGTGCAGGTGTGGGAACCTCACACAGTGAGTGCTACTGTGCATGGACACGAGCAGATGGCAGAGCCATCAGCCACCCTTAATCTCGGAGGGCTGTTCCAGCTTTAACTCTCTATTTCAGAATTGTCATTTCTTCATTTATGATGATAAAGCTTAGGGACAACCTGATTTTATCTAGAGTATATAGTGTAATTTAGGAGTTTGTGATAAAAGAAAAGATCTTTCTACAGTAGAAAAGCTAATCTAAATTACTAAGTGCCTTCAGGGTATTCGTGCCCTTGATGAAAGAATGACCCCACAATGTGGTCGTCTCTCTCCTTATCCCTCCAATCCTCCATCCCCTCATCCACACATTCATCCATCCCTTCATCCATCCATCCATCTACCCAGTCCCTCATTCACCCATCCATCCATCCATCCATCCACCCATCTATCCCTCCATCCATCCATTTACCCCCATCCATCCCCCCATCCTCCCATCATCCATCTGTCCATCTCCCCATTTGTGTATGGATTTACTGAATGAACAAACATTTGCAAAACACCTACTGCTTGCCAGTCACATTCTTGGTGTGGAGAATTCAAGGTACACCCAGCTCTCCAGAGAAAAAAAGACCTGATTTGTAATGTTTGTCAATTTCTTTGGTGGAAATATTCCCATCATGGCTGATTTCAAGCTACCAACTAAATGTCAACAGGCCTCTAAATTCCTGATGTAACAATGGGCTCTCACGGGTGGCCTGAGCCGGTCTGAACAGGAGCACCACTTTGACCTGACTGTGGAAAGAGGGTGGCTTCCACAGAGTCACAGGGGAATGCCAGGAAGAGCCATAAGTCATGCGCACTTGCCTGTTCCCAGTGCATTCCTTTTGAATGCCTGGGCCCTTTCTAGTGTGTGCAGTAACGAATTTCATGAATTAGTATAATCAAACATTTTCAGACAAATTTCTTTTGCTTGTTTCCTCTACTCAGTGCATTGTTTTTTTACCATTTCATTTTAACCTATATTCTAATTTCTGCTTGATTGTATAGTAAAAATCCCTCCAACTTTGTCATCTGAAAATAAGAATTTCCAATTTCCAGGAATTGGTTATCCAATTTTAAAAAGTGGACATTCCTTATAAGCCAATAAATAGTAACTATATTAGTTTCCATAAAATTTAGAACAAAATATTATCAAAATAAAAGACTTTATGGTCAACTAATCACCTAAATAAAAGATGAGCCATCACTGTATGCACGGTGGCAGCAGATCTGGGACCATAGTGCAAATAAAAAGCTATTTCTCTTGTGAAGGTCCTGGTGTGCATGGAAAGGCCTGCAGAAATGCGCAGCGTGGGATGCCTCTGCTGTAAGGCTGAGCCTCCTGGGTCTTCAGAGCTGGTTCCAGAGACATTCCCACCATCACCCACCAGCAACCTTCTTCACTGTCCCCTTAAATCAGTAGAATAAATCCGGGGAACATGAAGCTGCCATTGCACTGCCAGATGGCTGAGGCCAAAATATTGCCGTAAATGACACATGACCACCGAGAGGCAGCCTGGAGTGATTTCCTAAGCTGCCATCACTCTGGGCAAATGTAGAGCAACCTGGCAGAGTGGGTGACATGGGACTCTGAAAGTGCAGCGTCTCCTCTGAGGACCTCCAGTTTGGAGAGGGGTCAGCCAGGTGAGGCTCAGGGAGCACATGTGGAGGCAGAGAGGGTCCTGAGTCCTGGGGAGAGTCCACAGAACGCCACAAGCTCAGCCCTCTCACACTGGTCAGGGCAGAACAGAAAACTGGGGAGGCCAGGTGAGGAGAGCTTCAGGAAGGACAGTACTGGGGTGCTGATATCCGGAAAGGGGCCTGGGTATGCAAAGGAGGACATTTTTGTATTTTGTTCTCTGCTCTTCTGAAATGACTGGATGTGTATTACATATGAGCAAAGTTTCTATTAAAAAAAAATAAAAGACCCGCCAACAGGAGAGGGTTAATGGAAAGTACCGCCACCCTGCGGCGGATGAGGCCTCTCCGCACTGAGCCCCACCTGTGGTCTGATCTCAAGAGCCTGCTGCTCAGCCCAGGACCCTCAGGTGACTTGGATGTGGAATGGCTTGGGTGTGCATTTCCCGAAGGCCACTCAAAGAGCAGTAGGGAAGCTCTGGGGCTTGCGCTCCGCACGGTGCTGCCCACAGCAGGCCCTGGGCCGGAAGAGGCCCGCATGACTCAACAAAGTGGAGAGAAGCTCGCGTGTACGGGACAAGCCAGCAGCGGGATGCCCAAGAGCTCGTGCTGACCGGCGAGGGCCTCTTCCGCGCACACTGGGCCGTGGGGGCTTCCCCAGGGCTCCCTGTCTTCAGAGCCACTTGGCAGACGATGCAGAGGAATGCCCACTGTCCTCTGCTCACCCTTCCTGCAACGCAGGCTGCGCACCCACTGGAGATCCCCAGCCCAGTGCAGCCCAGCGGAACGCTGAGGGCGTGTCCGTCCTGTGGACCCCCAGCAGGACCCCAAGGTCAAGGCGCGAGAGAGGCTCCTGGGGGCCCCCAGTCCAGGTGGGGCCGCCGATGACGAAAGGCCTGGGAGTCCGCGGGCAGAGGTCATGGTGCTGGTCTGCGGCAGCGGCACATGAGGGTGGGGGCGCCGCAGCAGCGGAACCCCCCCCGACCCCGGGAGGCGAGGCCCGCTGAGGTCTGGGTGGGCTGGGGCCCGCCCCTCCCGCCTCTCCCCAGGGGCCCCAAGAGGCTGGGAGATGGAAACCCCAAGCGCAGCCGGCAAGACCAGAGGTTGAAACCAACAGCCTGCGCAGGAGCCGAGGCGCACGCCCGGCTGCGGACTGCGCCGGCCAAACGTCTCCACGAGGGTCTCGCTGAGCGAGCGCAGACGTTCACGGGCGGCTCCCGCCCCCGCCCCCGCCCCCGCAAGCCCTTCCGCGCGACGCGCGCCTCTGGCCGCCAGGGGGCGCGCACTCACCAGAAAGCCCGAGGTGCTGTCCAGCAGGCAGCGCACGCGGCACACGAAGCAGCGCGTCAGGAAGGCCGAGAAGTCCGTGGGCGAGCGCGCGCCTGCCTCCTGCGCGCGCAGCAGCCGCCCCAGCACGGCGTCCTCTGCGGCCGCGACGGCACCGGCGCGGGGCGCGGCGGAGAGACAGGCGGTGAGTGGGCGCCGAGGGGCTCCGAGGGCCGCACAGCGTCTCGCGCGCGCGTCCGGCCGCACACGGCCACACATGCGCGGCCACACACGCGGGCCTCCCACACCACCCCCGCCCGCCCGCGACCCACTCGCGCCGCCACCCCCGCGCAGCCCGCCGGACCCCCCCCCCCACCCTGCCGCGTGCACACGCGTTCGCACATGCACGCCGCCCCACACCACCGCCCTCCGCGTGCCAGCGTGCGCGCCGCCGCCCCCACACCCAGCCCGCCTCACACGCACACACACACAGCTCGCCTCACACACGCCGCCTCACACACACCCCACCCCCCACACCACCCCCCACACCCCAACTCACATCCCACCACACACACTCTACCACAGCGCCCGCCTCACGCACACACCACACACACACACAGAGCCCACCACACACACCCCAACTCACATACACACCACCACATACACGGCCTGCCTCACACACACCCCACCACACACATCCTTCCATGCACACACACACCCCACACAGCTTGCCTCACACATACTCCACATACCTCACCTCACACATACACCACATACACCCCATCTCACACACTCACACACACACCCTGCCTCACATACACACCAGCTCACACACATATACCACCTCACATGTACACACTGCCAAACACACACACACACCCCACCTCACACACATGCTGCCACACACACACACACACACCATGCATACACACACCATCACACATACATCCCATCATGCACACACACCCCCCACACATATCCTGCCACATACATGCCCATACACACACCTGCCCCACCACATACCCTCACACACCCACTCCCTCGTACACATGCCCTCCTTTACACATACACCTGTCCCACCACATGCACACACACACACACCTGCCACACACACCCATCCCCCACCCCCCACATGCCCCCGCCACATGCCTGCCCCGTCCCATGCACGCACAGACACGTGCATGTGTGTTCCACTGAGTGCCACTGGCATCTGTCTCTGCTCCCCGCCCACCCCCATCCCGATAGACAGAGTTGCTCTGACAAATTTTGCCTTCATTGTTCTTTGTCCTTACAAATACCGTTTCAGTCCCACTGCATGTATGACTATGAATCTGTTGTCCAGTTTTGTTTTGAGCTTCATAAAATGATGCTGCATATTAGCACCTGGCTTTTCTTTTTCACCCAGCTTTGTGAGGTAAATCATGCTGTTACCTGAGATTGTGGTAGAAGCTTTTCTTGAATTGTTTACAACTTTGGGGAAAGTGTGTGGAAGAGCTGGGACCCCCCCCCAGGGGACACCACCCCCTCCCCTTGATCTCCCGTCTGCTCCACTACCTCTCAGGGAGATGGGTGCTTGCCGCGTGTGTCGTGATGGGGCAGGGGCCACAGACCTGGAGGAAACCCCTTGCAGGGGGCCTTGCCCACAAGGGGCAGTGTCTCTGAGCAGACAATAATCTTTAGGCCTTTTTTCAGGTAAATCTAATATGGGCCAAAGGAATTTCCTGGAAGATGTGCATCTTGAGGGGGAGTTTGCAAAATGAGAGACAAGTACCGTAGCTTCTTGTGAAGTGGTCTCATGCCCCAGCCAAGCCACATGCACTCAGGAGCCAGAGAGCTGAGTGGGGACCCCTGGAGAGGGGAGGGGTGTGTGGGAGGGGGTCCCCGAAGGAGAGAAATGCCAGGCGCTGCATTCAACGTGAAGCAAAGGCAGATGAGGAAGCATGATGGAAATTTCTCAGAGGCATCCACATGTTTACACGAACTGCTCCAAGTCTTGGTTAGACCCACAGAAGACCCAAAGACCCACCTGTCTCTGAGTGCAGGGGCTGCCCAAACACCACCTGGGGAGGGTCCATGGCCCAGTGGAGCTGCCGGCAGAAGTCCTGGCGGTCATCCACGTGGATATAGTCGTAAATGTTTTGGTGCATCACATCCGTCTGCAACATTGCAACATTGTTTTAAACTCAGTGAATCTGCATGCTTTTTATTCCAGTGATTAATAATTGCAAAACCTGTCTCACTCACTGCCCTCTAAAGATGTCTCATGGGAAAGGCAGGAGTTTGGCATCTGACTCATGCGAGGCCCCCCAGCCCCCAGCCTCCCACTCACCCAGGCAGTGCTCTTGGGGGACAGAGCAGGAGGCTCAGAGACCAAACACCTTCTGGGTCCAGGATACTCACTTTTCTCCAGGACTCCCGAGAGCTCATCAAGCTGTGTGTTTGTGATGTGGGCACTTTTCGTCCTATCACAAAAGTTTATTAGGAAAGCATCCCTGAGAAGTGAGGTGGGAACTGCCAGGTGAGACCAGAGTCACAAGGTGAGACAGGAGCTGCCAGGTGAGCTGGGAACCATCAGAGCAGATGAGAGCCTGGCCAGGCCTCCTGGCCAGTGACTTCCTTCATCCCAGCACTTCCAGGCCTGGCTGCTGCTGCTTTCTACGATGCCACAAGGACCTGCTGGTCTCCCACCCTCTCTGGTCCTTTGTCCTTCCACCTACTTGAGCCCTGAACACAGAGGCCGACCCTCGAAGGCACCAGGTCTACACTGAGAAGCTGCACTTCAGGGCGCAGAGGCCACAACTGGGAGCTACAGAGACCGGTTTCCGAGGAACATGACCGTTGCGATCGTCGGCAGAAGCGTTCTCAGAGGGCGGTGCATGTCTCCTCCTTACCTTCCCTTAACTCAAAGCTGTCGCCCATTATCCACACTGAGAACCTGGCCCAACAACACCTGCATAAGCTGCCAGGTGCCGTTAGTGATCTCTTTGGAATGGGCCATTTCTAAGTTGCGTCATTTCCCAACAGGATCATTACAATAATTAGATGGAGGGAAAGTTCCTGAAAAATCAAGACCAGAAATTGGTTACTTTTAGAGAAAGTAACCAGTAGACTCACCCAGCCTGGATGAGACCTACCATGTTTTCAAGGAGTTGTACTCTTGCCTGTAACTCCATGGTGAGGGTTCATTGGGACCCCAGACGTCAAACGAGATACAACAGCAGGAAGGTAGAAAAGGATCATGATCATGACTTGAAAGCTGTGCTACGGTCACCAGTGCATCCCTTAGCTCAAAGAGCCTGGGTTTTCAGAGAAAGAAGTGGTCAGAGAGGTCAGACTGCTTGTTGTCCTTGGTCGTTGTCGTCTAAGGTCACAAGCCCTGGACATGAACTTGGGCCAATGGGCAGAAACCAACTCAGAGTGAAAGTGGACGCACTAGGCTTTCCCTCCAGCTCAAGACCTGGTGGCTCCCCGCTCACCTGCCTGCTCGTACCTCACCCGGCGGCCCTGTGATCACGAGTGCCCTTCCCACAGGGACACTTTCCTAATAATGGTAATACTGAGATTCCATGTGACATATAGGCTGAAAAGTGCCCAAATCAAAAGCATACAGTCAGAGGAGTGAGTTCTCAGTGTAACCAACACTCAGATCAGGAAACAGGACACAAAAGCTTCTCAGAGCCCCCTTCCCTCCAAGGCGGCGGCCACAGTGCAGACGACGCGTGCGTAGGCTGGTTATGTTTGTAAATGGAACGCTGTTCTTCGATGTCTGTCCTCTTGTTCAACGTCACAATTGTAACGTTCACCCATGCCGTGTGTGTGGCAGCAGTTTCTCGTGCCCACAGGGTGAGTGTTTCCACCTGATTAGCCCACTTGGCCCCTTCCACACGCCACTACTGTGTCTGAGTGCCTCTCGTTGGGCACACACCTGGGTGGGCCGGGGGTGGCCAAGGGCCAGCCTTAGTAGACCACACCAAGCACCTTTCCCGAGTGAGTGGACAAGTATGCCACCGCCACGGCGCGTGCCAGGCCAGTCGCTTTACATTCTGGCTGGCATGTAGCGTTCCCAGCCTTCTTTTTCTGAGCCGCCGTTTCTCACTGTGGTTTTTGTCTCACTGCCTGTCATAAAGCCCAGTGAAGCTGTGCATCTCTCACATATTTATTGGTCTTCAAGTGCAAGTGTGTGCATGTTACACATGTCATGTGGGCGTGCATGTGTTGCCTTGTTTTGTCCTTCCCCCAGTTCCATTGCTGATTTTCCTGTTCTTCAGCTGCTCTGGACATGGGTCCCCTACTGGGTGGGCTCTGCTGCCAACATCATCACTCCCTGGCCTGCCCTCCTGCTCTCTTAGTGGATCTAACGCAGCCGATTCATCAGTCTTTCCTCATGGGTGGGATGTTGCCCTCATCATTCCTCACCGATCTCCTAACTCTGTCCTGAAGCTTCTAGAAACTTCTACCATCCCCTGATATTTACTGTGCATGGTGTGAGGTAAGAGTCAGGATTCATTTCTTTTCCATGTGGATCCAGTTCACCCACCTCCATTTGTTGACAAGACCACCATTTCCCCACCACCAGGCAGTGCCCCCTCTGTTATAACTCCCACACCTGTGCACACTGAGCTTCTGCCCTGAGCTTCCAGTTCTGTCTGTGAGTCTGTTCGTCAACCTTTGTGCCGATCCCACACTGTCCCAGCAGCTGGGTTTTACAGGAAGTCTTGTGTCCAGCATTTAAGTCCCCAGTAATCACCACTCTTGCCCCCTTATCCTCTCTGGATGGTCCTAGATAGTCTCAGCTCTCTGCATTCCCCAAAGCTTGTCCATTTCCACCTAGAAAAGCTGCTCGGTTTTTATGTCATTACCTCTGTAACATGATCTGACATCTTTATAATGATAATTGGAGCCCTCCAATTCACAAATATGGCATATCCTTCTGTTTGTCTGGTTCTTCTTTAAATTCTATAAATAATGTTTTCTATTTTCTTGTGAGGTACTGCATACCACTTGATTGACTCATTACTGGGAATTCAGTGTTCTTCTGTCCTGCTGTAGATGGATGGCATTTTCCCTTCTATAGTTTTGATGAAAGGAAAAGACCATGCTGACCTCTGAGCACGGGGCAGTCATAGTTCCCATGGCGACTTAATAAACAGGCACTGTCATTCATTTATTCTCTTGTGAGCTTTGGTGGGTGACCCCACACTTTGTAGAATCCCAGAAAGGTGGGTGTCCCTGGATGCCCTGTTCATGTCTCCCCACACCTTAGTTAATTAATGGAAGGGATGTGTAGAATTAACATGCAAGAGGGGATCTGTGGTTTAACCAAAACAGGAGGCAGACCAACTGGGGGGGGGGGGGCATAATAATACTGGAAAAGATATTTCTGACTCAGACAAATTTGAAGACATATAAATGTGAGTATTTTTTAGGTTGGGGGAATAAAGGTATAATAATTAGTGTGGCATGACTGACTGCCCTTAGTCTCCCTTAATCTCCCAGAGTCTGCTCCCTACAAAGCAAGGTCAAGAAAAATAAATGGTGGGGAAATGTGACAAGGAGTGGAGAGAGTAATATAGTAATTGTTCAAATAGTGGGGCAAAAAACAAATAGTGGAAAAACAAACACAGCTTTGATCAAGTAAAGCCAGCCTTTATTTTAGTTCTAAACCATCATTTACGGAGTTAAGAATAAAATTATTACTAACTTTTACAAACCTCATTCCAGCAGTTGTCATCTTTACTTTTTGTGCAAATTGTGTACCCATCTGTTACCTAGCCTGTGGGACTCTTGACTGCTCCAGTGCCCTCACCCTGGTTCACATGGGGACAGTTTGCCCCCAACTGCTGGTCTTTGAGGGAATGGACCACCTCTTGAATTAATAAATGTAGATGGCAACTAAAATATGCATCTAAAACCTACTTGTTCATCACAAAGACTCCTGAACCTGAACATACTAAAATAATCAGTTCCCGACTTTTGTTAAGTATTTTGCACAAGAAGCTCACAACAGCACAAAGCTGTTCTAATATTTTCCCGAAATATTTTGCATCGAGGCAATGCCTGATTTAATGGCATTTGGAAACCATTTCCTCATAATAAAAGGCAAACTTTATTTTACGTCTAACACTTGGTAGAAAATAACCAAGCTCCAAGAAAATAGAGAATCCAGGGAGTAAGTTTAGACCTGGGACCAAAGCTGCTCCTCAGGACACTTGCATTTATTACCAAAGCCACCCCCAGATTCTGGCTGAAGGCAGGCAGCTCTGGATGTGTCTGGAGAATTCACAGGGCAATTCAGCAGACAGTGATAGGAGCTGAAGGGAATTCTGACCATGGAAAACGCGGACCAGACCATGTTTTCCTAGATTTGACCCTGCACATGCAATCAAAAAGACACACAAAAAAAGGCTTCCTCATTTGGGGGCTGGAATCATATCATGTCCACAGCCTGGCACCAGCTATCAGGGGGCCCCTGAGCTCTGTGTCACACGAGGGGGCCCTATGGCCAGAGAGCTTGGCAACCCTGAGAGCACGTGCAGAAGGCTAAAGTGGGGAGGAAAGGCCTCAGTCCGCCACTCCAGGAGCTCATCTGTCTGGGGTGGGTGATGCATTCCCCACCACTTCAGATCTCCTGACACCTGCCCCACATGTCTTCAGGAGGTGGAGATAGACACAAGGACACAGTGATGGGAGCCTTATCGTCACCCACTGCCATGAGCAGCCAACGGGCAGCCTCCCCTGCAGCAGGGCTGGTGGTGCGGATGCTTCCCCCTGACTGTCACCAGGTGGCTAATGCTCTGCCCAGTGCTCTGTATGTGGAGGAGGAAAAGGAGGCTCAGAGAGAGCAGAGCTGAGGCTCTACCCCCTGGCCTGACAGGGCAGCCCCAGGAGTGCCTCTTGGAGGTCACGCCCACCACACTTCATCTACTCGCCACACGCTGGCCGTATCTGTGGGGTCCTTGCCGGGGCCACACCTCCATGTGCTGCAGGGGCCGACCCAGGCCACGTGGTCGGCTATCACCACAGGCTGTCCTGTGGAAGAGCCAGTGGCAGGGAAGAGGCCTGGTCAGGACAGGGTGTGTCAGCCATTTGGTCCTGGGTTCAGGTGGTAGGAAAGCAAATGTAGAGGTGGGTGTAAGAGGAATTGCTTCTCAGAATCATCTGCATAATGACAGCCACTTCAGTTTTGGAAATGAGTCAAAGTGACAGTTTTCATGGAAATTAGATCAAATGCTCCAATCAGCTTCAGGGGCCTCAGGCCGACTTGAATTTTCACATGTGTCAGGGACCCACATTCTCTGATCTTGGCTTCCACCACCCTTTGCTTCTGGTCACGCCCTGGGTCTTCCACCCATCCAGTGAGATTTTTGTTATTAACTCCATGTACTGCCTCTAAGCTTCATTCATCACTTGGCTCTGATCCCGGATCCTGCACACATTTCCCCTCTGCTGGCAAAGGTACTCCCGGCACTGTAGGAGGGAGGTCGGGCCCCTCGAGTGCTGGCCACACCCAGCCCAGGACTCCCTGCCATGGGTAGCCTCCCCGAGAGTCTAGCCAGCATCCCAGTGGGCAGTTTCCTGCTGGCTAGCCCTGGCCTGGGGCACCTCACTGACCTCTCCATCACCCAGGGGCCGTGGCTTCACCCTCACCAGTAAGGGTGTCTCCAGAAAGTGCTCCTTGCTGGAGCGCCCGGCCTCCTGAGGGCTCCACCCTCTGTGCTCCTGTGTTACTAGTTGATGATCTTTATACTAAACTTGCATCCATTCTTTATATTAAGCCACTCAAATCACTTCACAATTTCTGCCTCCAAACAGGACGCTGACTGACAGACACACTGTGTGCCTCATTTTTCAAAGTTGTATTTTGTTCTCTCTCTAATCCGGCTATTTGTATGTTGAATGGAGTGTGTTCATAATTTTGCATGCTGAACCCCTCTTCAGAGGGGATATCTTTATGAGGATGGCTGTGGCCTTGCTGCTGAAGGGTCACATTTGTGTTTCCCTGAGGCCCCGAGATCTCGCCTGTCCACCACTAGCTCTGGACTAGGGGGCCTGCACTTTGCAAGAGTGTGAATTTGGATTTGGACTTCCAGCTCAAGCTTTGGATTTCTCTTCATTCCCTCTGGGAACAGAGGCCAGGCAGAGAAGTTTCCTTTGCCCTCCCTGGGCCATGGGTGGGGGGTTTTACTGCACCTTTTCTTGGGGGAGGATCCCAGTGTTTGATGGGTCTCAACCCCAGAGCCCTGCCCCAATGTCTGGAATCATCCAGTCTGGGCAGGCCTGGGGTAACGGACCAAATGAATTATCTGTGAATCAAGAAGGGCATTTCCAGAACACGCTATTTCCTGAATGTGCCCCAAACCTGAGGTTCCAGACAGTGATGCTGCAGCAAGGAGAGGCGCCCTGGTGCTCACCAGCTCCTCACCTGAATGTGAGATGCGTGGTGGGGGCACAGCCAGCAAAATTCACTGCCCCATACACTTGTGACACCCTGGACACTGTCACATCTCTTGTACGACCTGGAACCCTAGACAAAGCTGGGGTGTGAAAATCCTTACCTGAGAAAAGCTCTGTGATAAGAAAAGCCCGATTTTGCAGATGTTTAAGGCTGGAAGACAGTAAGCACGTGTAAGACAGTGGAACCCACTGCATAGCAGGTCGAAGAGCTGTGTTTACCTGGTGGAAGCCCAGATAGTCCACGATTGTTGCTGAAGCATAAAATATCATGCCTTCTGCACTCACGACCAGGGCAAAGCCATCGAGAGACTAGAAGAGACAAGAACTCAAATTGGCTCCTGCATACATTCTCAAAATCCTCACAATGAGAAAGTGCAAGCATTGTTTTTGCTGCACTCTTGTTTTGTAGTCTGTATTCATAAACTTCAGAAACACCCACTTTTAATTTATTTATGACAATTTTGCAACAGGTCCCAAGTTAGCAGATGACAGGGGAACTTGGTCATCATTTATAAGCCTCAAGACTGTGTTCTTTTTCTAGTGATTATAAAACTCGTGGTTTACAAAATATAAATATCTTCATGACAAGATGAGACTCCACCAGTATCTGAGACATAACAGGAACCTTACTTCACCTACGTGGACTTTCTCTGTTCACGTACTGTCTTCCAGCCTATGTTCTGGTTTTCCTAAGAGTTTTTATCATGAAGAAATATTGAACTCCATCAAGTGCTATTCCTACATCTACTGAAATAATCACATAAAATTTCTTTTGTTTATTAATGTGGCGAATTTGGTGATAGATTTCTGATGATGAATCGTTCTTGTGTATTATGGGGTAAGCCTTATCATAATTTTATTTATTTTTTATTTTTTTATTTTTTATTTTTCAAAGATTTTATTTATTTATTTGACAGAGAGAGACACAGCGAGAGGGAACACAAGCAGCGGGAGAGGGAGAGGGAGAAGCAGGCCCCCTGCGGAGCAGGGAGCCCGATGCGGGGCTCGATCCCAGGACCCTGGGATTATGACCTGAGCCCAAGGCAGATGCTTAATGACTGAGCCAACCAGGCGCCCCGCCTTATCATAGTTTTAAATATGTTCTTGGGATTGACTCATTTCACTTAGGAGATATTCATCTATATTTAAGGAAAAGCTAGTCTATGAGCATCTCTCCTTATTTTGGTGTCAAGATCACCAGAAATGAGTCAGACCCCTCTCCCTCTTTCCCATTTCCTGAACCCACTTTTTTTAAGGCAAGGATAATCTGCTCTTTGAAAGTTTGGTTTCATTTCCAAGAGCATCCAGCTTGGGCACATTTTGGGGAGAGGACAAGTGAAAAGGGGCAGATTTTAGCACCATATCAATTTATGTAATGGTTGTTAGCATATCCAGGTTTTTAATTTTTTTCTTATATCAATTATAGCTTCTTAAAATATTTTCTATCAGTGCATCCATTTGTTAGTGTATATTATTCATATTTTTATAATTATTAAATCTCAGTTGTACCCATAATTTTTGGGTGTGTGTGTGTGTGTAGAAAATTAGGGCACATGACTGTGTTGTGCCCAATTTCAAGTCTTTATTTGAAAAGCAAGCTTTTCAGCCCCATCCCGCAATGGCTTCCCAGAATCACCAGTAGTGAAGGTGCATAGGGGAGCACAGCCACTGGATTGCATGATCAATGAGCATTTCTTCCATCTATCTACCCACCCATCTATTATCTTCTTCCTCCTTCCCACCATCATCATCATTATGATAAAGAAAGTGACAGTTCATGCTGCGTAGGTCCTCATGAGTGTCAAGTGCCCTACATGAAGTAGCTCATTCAATTCCGCATCACCTCCATGGGGCAGGAGGTTGTAACTCTACTTGGTCAGTGCAGAAGCTGGAGGTGAGGGAGGCACCCGGACAGTGGAATTCATAAATATTTCAATTTGTGTCTTTAAAATACAGACATTTAGAGACTTTAAATTAACTTCTATAGTTTGTGGTTATTAGCAATGTATCACAATACTTATTTCCCTTAATTATTGACTATGTGGGATACTCTTTCTTCCTTTCCTTTCCTTTCCCTTTTTCTTTTTCTTTTTCTTTCTTTCTTTCTTCTTTCTTTCTTCCTTTTTTTCTTTCTTTTTAAATTTTTGCCATTTTTTAAGTGATAAATTTTTTACCATTATTATAATTTTTATTTCTTTGACTATTAATGGGATTGATATTAATGAGCTCTCATACATTCACTGTTAACCTGTAGTTCTTCTTTGGTAAACTGCCTGTGCATATCATGTGCTAATTTTTCTGTTAGGGTTTTATAAATATCAATTTCTAAGAGCTTTTAAATTACTGATATTGAAGATTTCTAGGCATTCTAGGAAAATGGCAGCCACTTAAACCCAAATACCCTCACTTCTAAATGATGTAAAACAACATGAATGCGTGAAACTACACAAATCTATGCCCTTGTCATGATGAGAACAGAGGGAACTGGTAACTTCCAAGTCCTTATTAGCAGAAAAGACAGTACTAAGTCCCAGTGAGCTATGAAAAGAAGAAAGTGTGCAGTTTCTCCTTATGAAACTAGGGGAAAAGAGCCGATTAAATCCAATGTAAGTGGAAGAAAAAAATAAAAACAAAAGTGAAAAAAATCAATGATATTGTTTAAAACTGTAAAATAATAAACATCATCAACAAAGTCAATTTGGTTCTTCGAAAAGATTAATAAACTGATAAACCCCTAGCAATTTTGATCAAGAAAAATACAAATTACTGACACAAGAGATTTAAAATCATTACAGATCTTACAGACATTAAAAGGGTAGTAAGAAAATATTAAGAATGAATTTCAATAAATTAAGCAATTTAAATGAAATGGACAAATTCCCTGAAACACACTAACAAAACTGATATAAGAACAATAGAAGGGGCACCTGGGTGGCTCAGTCAGTTAAGCATCCAACTCTTGATTTTGGCTCAGGTCATGATCTCAGGGTCATGAGCTCAAGCCCTGCATGGGGCTCCGCACTGGGCCTGGAGCCTGCTTAAGATTCTCTCTCTCTGACGATGGACTCTGAAAAACAAACTGAGGGTTCTAGAGGGGAGGGGGGTGGGAGGATGGGTTAGCCTGGTGATGGGTATTGAGGAGGGCACGTTCTGCATGGAGCACTGGGTGTTATGCACAAACAATGAATCATGGAACACTTCATCTAAAACTAATGATGTAATGTATGGGGATTAACATAAGAATAAAAAAAATAAAATTAAAAAAAAAAAAAGATTCTCTCTCTCTCTCTCTCTCTCTCCCTCTGCCCCCCCACCATGTGTGCTCTCTCTCTCTCTCTCTCAAAAAAAAGGAGCAACTAGAAAATGTGAATAGCCCAATATCTGTTAAACAAATTAAATTTGTTTTTTTTTAAAGATTTTATTTACTTATTTGAGAGAGAAAGAGAGAAGAGCTTGAGCAGGGGGAGGGGCAGAGGAGAGGGAGAAGCAGACTCCCTGCTGAGCGGGGAGTCTGATGGCAGGGCTTCAGGATCCTGGGATCATGACCAGAGCCGACGTCAGACGCTTAACTGATGAGCCACCCAGGCACCCCCAAACAAATTGAATTTGTAATCAAAACCTTCCCACAAAGAAAACTCCAGTCACAGATCAAAAAACATAACATGCCTAGGAATAAATCTAATAAAAGATATGCAGGACCCAAATAATCCAAGAGATATGCAATGTTCTTGCATTGAAAGACTCCATGTAGGTAGAGAGTCCAGTTCCCTACATCAGTCTGTGGATGTGATGTCATCCCAATCCCAATCCCAATCTCAGGAGGGTTTCTTCTCTTAGCAGAAATTGTCAAGCTGATTCTAAAGTTTGCATGTGCAAAGGGCCCAATTTACTAAAGCAACCATGTTAAAGAAGAACAAAATTTCAGAACTTATGCTGACTTCATGACTTAGTGTAAAGCTGTGGTAACCAGGTCAACATGGCATTAATGTGTCTGGGACAGCTGGTTGTTTATGTGGAAAAAATGAACACTGACTCCTATCTAATTCCACAAAACTTAATTCATAGCTTAGGCCTAGAGATAAAACCCCATAATCATAAGGTTTCTAGAAGAAAACAAAATGTCTTCCTAAGTTGGGGATAGGCAGATTTGGATAGGACACAAAAACACTAGCCCTTCATGGAAAAACTTGATAAATTGGGCTTTATTAAAACACAATATTTAAAAATGGAAAAAGACATGCCACAGACTGAGAAAACAATATTCACAGTATATAGACAAAGGACTTTATCCAGAATATATAAAGAATGTCTATAAATCAATAGTAAAAAGATGAACAACCCAATTTTTAAAATTGGCCAAAGTCTTGAAGAGATACTTTACTAAGGAGACAGAAGAATGGCCTGTCTACAGATAAAAATTTGTCAATATCACTAGTCACCAGGGAAATGCAAATGAAAATCCCATTCAGATACCATTTCATACACACTGGGATGGTTACAGTCAAGAAAACAGACAACACTAAGTGTTGGTGAGGATATGAAGCATCACCAGTAAGAACAGAAAATGCGGCAATTATGTTTTGGGAAACTATTTTGTGATTCCTCATAAACATGAACGTGCATCTCTCCTATGACCAGAAATTCCACTCTGAGTAATTACCCAAGTGAAATGGGTATGTTCACAAAAACACCCGAACCAGAATGTTCGTAGTGGCCTTATTCAAAATAGTCAAACTCTGGAAATAACCCAGTATCTATCAACTAGAGAATGTACTGCAGAATAACCCTAATGTGGGAACTATCACACAGAGAAAAAGAGCACCCTACTGATCGTGGGGCCTGCATCTATTTATATGGAGCCCAAGCGAATCGATGGGATAGATGCCCAGAAAGCAGTTCCCTGGCGGTGGCGGGGAACAAATTAAATGAAAGTAGGGGAAAGAGCTCTATACAAATAAATTTGAAAACCTAAATAAGTGTATGGTTTACTAGGAAAATATGATTTACCAGAATGGACCCATTAGAGACAGAAACCCTGAATAACTGATTTCTATAGAAGAAACAGGAGTTCCAAGGAACCAGCCCACAAAAATGTACCAGGTCTAGATGGCTTTAAGATGTAATTCCACCAAGTGTTAAAGATCAGATCACATCAATGCCCCATAAACTGTCCCAGAGCATAGAAAATGAGGGAAATTTTCTAATTATTAGAACTCTAACATTGACACTTAACTCTGATAAGGAAAGTATAATAAAAATAAAATTTACAGACTTCTCATTATTAATGAGAATGTGCAAATATTAGCAAACAGACTCCAATTTCCCATTAAGGAAATATGATACATGACCAAGTAGATTTATTCCAGGAATACAAGGTTGACTCAATATTAGGAAATCCGTTATCATAATACACCACATTTATAGATCTAAGGGGAAAAGTCTTATAATTATCTCCAAAGATGGCAAAAAAGCTTTCCACAAAATTCAACACTTATTCTTTATAAAAACTCTTAAGAAAACGGGAATTATAGGTACATTCTTAACATGATAGTGTGTGTGTGTGTGATTCCTAGGGCACCAACTTACTTAGTGGGGAAATATTTTATGTGTTTCCAGTAAGATCAGGAAGCAAGGCAAAGATACCCATGGTCTCCCATTCCAGCGTGTGCAAACCATGGCCCCAAATATGGCTTGCCACTTGATTTTGTAAATAAAATTTTACTGGAACACAGCCACACCCAATCATTACTTACTGTTTGTGGCCACTCTTGCCCTACAACAGCAGAGCTGAGTAGCTGCGACGTATGGCCCACAAAGCTAAAAATATTTACCATCTGGCCTTTTAAAGAAAATGTAGGCTGACTCCTGTCCTACTGTGACTACCATCGGATGGAGCTGTTGCAGTGAGACAAGAGAAACCAACAGGAGGCATAAGAACTGAGAAAAGTAAAATGGTCTCTGTTTGCAGAGCATTATTGCTATTTTTCTGGAAAGCTTTAGAAAGCCAATGATAAAATAACTCAAAAAAAAAAAAAAAGAATTCAGTAAGGAGGCAGGATATAATATTAAATACATGTATTCAATAATCTTTATATACTTCATATTATATACTTTATATTAGAAAAATGACCAAATTAGAGAGTGTGATGATAGATAAAACCTCATTTACAAACATCTCAAAAAAGATCCAAGTACTTTATAAATAAACTTAACAAGAAATGTGTAAAACCTATGGTAAGAAAATTTTAAAACATCTCAAGACACAAAATTATATTTGAACAAATGGAAAGACATCCTTTGTTCCTAGGGGTGATTCAGCATCGTGCAGATGCCCATTCTGCCCAGGTGAATCCATCAGCAGACTGAAGTCCTTTCTGCACCCCACTGTTTATGGAGTGAGCAAGTTGATGCTAAATACAGGAGGTAAACATGCACTAAGAGCTACAAAACACAGGAAAAGTGTGGAGGGAGGGAATTCGAGAGAGCACAGCAGAGGAGAGGGAGAAGCAGACTCCTCGCGGAGCAGGGAGCCTGATGTGGGGCTTGATCCCAGAACCCTGGGATCATGACCCGATGCAAAGGCAGCTGCTTAACCGACTGAGCCACTTGGGCATCCCAAAGATGGGCTTTTCAATAAATTATGCTCTGTCAACCCTTTGTTATTACTGCTTTTTTTGTTCGTCTGATCAGGGCTGGAGAATCACCCACAAGGTGATTTTTTTCCCCTTCAGGTTACTGAGTTGATGTGGAGCATTACCTTATTCCCATGGCCACCATGGCTCATTCTTTTATGACACATACAGAGTCAATTCACTGTTGCTTTACTTAGAGTTCTTTCATCTAGTGTCATGAGCAGACCAGCTGATTTCTCCTTTGCGCCCTTCATCAGGCTTCAGTGCAGGGTTTCCTGACCTTGCAGAATTAGCTGCCTACCCTCTCCTCCCATTCTGTGCTCTGCAGTGGCTTGGGGAACTTGGTATTTTCTGTTCCTTAGAGGTTTCCTAAAATTTACGTGTAGAAACAAGTGGAGCAGACGCCCCCCACCCCTAGCTCTGCTCTTGCTTGCCAGTGTGACGTGACTTTATTCAGGGTAACATCACACGTACCCACACATGGCTCCCTCCCAGACGCTACAGGGCAGAAGCTGGGTTCTGGGGAGCCTCCCTGCTCCTGCATGAATGTAGCCAGTTGGACAGCAGAAGGATGCAGCCGGCTGAGGAAGGGGCCAGAGACCCCCAGCATCATGAACCCTACAGGTCCTGAGCTGCCAGACTCCGTGGTGCTGTGGTCGGGCCTCTGTCTCACAGAGCCACAGAGAACCTGTCCATGGTGAACGTGTCTTCTTCTGGGTGACGCCTTGTCTTTTTTGTTTGCTCCCTACTTTGTTTTCAGATAACTTTGTTGTAGATTTTCTGCCTTCTTGCTTTCAAGGTACAATATAACTGTTGTTTCAGATGTGTGGTTTCTGTGTTGGGGCTAGAGGTGTGGGAAACATGCCCCTGCTGACCAGAGCTGCTGGTGTGTTCTTCTCAAAGATGGTACTACACCACACAAAGTTCCCGGGAAAACCCTCCGGGCAAAGGATAAAGCCTTCCAACTTCATGCAGAGCCTGCTGCAAAGCCGCTCACTCAGCCACTGAAGTGTGATTCAAAAAGGCAAAGTACTCATGAAAATGTAAAATAAACACTCGCCAAAGGTCTTCTTATTCAAGAGGGAAGAAGTAAGATTCAAAACCAGCCCAAAAAGCACTTGAGAAGCTAGGTATTCACAGGCAGTCAGGATAAGATTTCTGATGCAAAATACCCTTTCTGATAATCCTAGAGTGGCTTGGCTCCTCCGTGACTTGAAAGTTTCAAAGTTTTGGGCAATTTTCTGATGCAGAGGTGCAAATATTAGGGCAATGACTTCACGACAGGACTCAGAGTTTGTGCTGAGTTTTCTGGGCAAGAAACCCCAGCCTCACGCAGCACTCCAGCTGTGGCCACAGATTTAAATGGTCCATCTCCTTGCAAAGCCCCCCACCCCCGAATCCCAGTGTAACTTCTAAAGAACAGGAAATTGACCTCAGACAACATAGGTGTCTGGCAAAACGTCTCCAGGAGTCAAATAAACTGCGTTGTCATTTTAATACCTGGGCAGCTCCAGAGAAAACTGTCTGGCCCCACTGTCCTAATACCTTTGAGTGGTGAATGGAAGTCCAGTATTTGCCCATTTGCCTGGATCTCATCCTAGGGGCCTATATGAGAGTTGGTAAATATACCTAAATCCTCCCCCACACCCCGGTGCCTCTGTTCTCAGACACGTAGTATTTGGCGGGGCCACCTGTAAACACTTGAGATTTGTTTATGTCATTTATCAAAAGTCCTGCCTTCCCTGCCTGAGGTAAAAGGGATGGAGAAGCATGGGATGACATTTGGACATGCTGCCACCCTGCAGGGGTGGGGGCCTTGCTGAGAGGAAAGAGGGCGCCTGGCCCCCACCGTCGCCGTGCCAGCTTGAAGCGCTTCACCTCGAAAGTGCTGGGGCTCCTTTCTGCCTGGGTGTGATCCGGCCTCCCTCCGCCCCGTGCTCAGCAGGGCAGGTGCTACTGAGGCCCTGGGGACTGGTGTCTGTGGGGAATGCTGGGCTTCGGGGCAGCAGCAGGGAGAACAGGCTGGTACCTCCCACTTCCTCCGCAGTGACAGGGACACTGGGACAAGCCAGGGCACCGTCACCACAGCGGCTCACACCTCAGGACGGGAGCCCCCAACCACGGATGCTGGCAGCCCCACCCTGGGACTTGGGACGGAGGGAGGTGGGGACATACTGGCGTCCACTGAGGGGTTTGAGAAGAAGGGCATCCGTTCTGCTAACAGACCGTCAGAGCAACTCTTTGCTGTCACCACTCCAAGGTGAGCCAAGGTCATCAGCCAGCCTCGAGGTCAGGTGACATGCTCAAAGGGTGGGCAGTCAGACCAACTGCCACACGGTGCTGGCGATGGTGACTATGGGCAGGCGGGGGGTGTGGTCCTCAGCCCCCCACCAGCAGCCAGAGAGGAAGCGGGGCACCGCCGCTCCGCCAGCTCCCAGAACGGCTTTTCCCAGCGCAGAGGCTGCCGCACATGATGATGCCCTGCTAGGAACAGGTCAGAGACCAAAGGACAGCTCGAGGCTGCAGTATATAAAATGCCTTCTTAAAAAAGATTTTATGAGATTAGTCACAACCAAAAACAACCTTAATTTTAACTTACAAGGCAGAAATTCAAAAAAAAAGAAAAGGAAAAAGACCATAAAACGCTATTTGCCGAGTCATATGGATTTAATATCAGATTGACATTCTGGTCCAGAATCATCACGCCAAATACTTTTACACATGTGGGACCGTCTTTCAAATATGCATCGCCAACGTTTGTTTTCTCCCAGTCTCTTTTTAATCCTACAAGAGTTTTGTGTTTTTTTAAACATGGTACATGGAAAATGAGGTCACTTTTCCAAGTGGAAAAAAGGATTTGGTCCCAAACGAAGAACTGAACTTTTTTTACGGGGGAAAAAAAAATCGCATCTCTGTTCAGTTACTGAAAGTCACGAAACGTGCACCTGCCACTCAGGGAGGCAGCGGGGTCATAGCAGGTGAGGGTCTGCGGTGACGGTGCCTCCCACCCTGCTGGCCCACCACATGCAGCCCCCCTGTGGGGGTAAAGGCAAACGTGTGGAAAACCCAGGACTTCCTTTGGCAAACCTTCGAATATCCTGACCTCGTCCAGTCCCGTGGCAGAAAAAATAGCCAGCAAGTACTTCAAAGATCATTTTGTCAAGGTCACAGCAGAGAAACGAAAATTATAAAGGGCCCCTCATTGCTCCTCCCTGGAATACAGGGACGAGGGGAGCGGCGCACTCCCCTGAGAGCCGTTGCCACGGTTACAGAGCAACAACACAAGGCCAAGCCCGCTAGTCACGCGAGCGAGCGGGCACCGGGCAGCTGCTGGGCCTTGCTGGAGCCAGATCACTCGCGGCCTCTCCATGGGGCCTGTGTGCGTGCGAGGCACGTTCCTGCTCAGGGAGCGGAATGACTGGCTGTTTATAGAGCCCACAAACAGTAAACTCAGCCTTGAATTTCTGCCACGAAGCCGCAACGGCACTTGAAAACAGTTCTTGAAAGATGCAGTTGGCTGCCCATGGCAGGACCACAGAGATGGAGGCAGGTGTGGACCCTCAGCCCCCCTCGCTCTAGCCTGGGCCGCCACTCTGGTTAATCCACTGCCCCTGGGCTCCCTGGGCCTTCTTTGCCATGGGAGCCACTGCCCTGAGGCAGACACCAGGGGAGGGGAGGTGCCAGGACAGGGTGGGTGGGTTCCTGGGCCATCAGCAGGAACAACTGCTCTGGGGCCCTCCCAGCCTCCCCGTGCCCAGCAGGATCGGAGCCCAGAACTGGGTGCAGGCTGTCTTGTCAAACATCTACTTCCCTTCCCTGGTACAATGCTGCTATTTCAAAGACACTTCAACCATGTGCCGCCTTTTCAGCTCTGTGGCCTTGGGCAAGTGAAGTAACCTCTCTGGTGGGCCTCAGTCTCCTCTTCTGAAAAATGAGAATGACTGCAGTGACCAACTATGAGGGTTAAATGGGCCCTGCCCAGCATAGAGTGAGCAAAGAATCAATATTGGCTACTACTACTACTAATAATAATCACAATTATAACTAGAATGCAAGATTTTGTGCCGGACATGTGATTTTGATACCAGAAATGTTGAAATCATTTCCCAAAGTGAGAACAAAGCCTATATTTTAAACCTGGGATCTACTTCCTGAGTACAAATGTCTTAGTGTGAAGTTTAGTTCATGAAAAGCCAGCCCAGTTAGGGACAATCAATAAGTAAATGCTGTTGATGAGTCTGAGGTCCATCTAGAGGAAGCAGGCCCATCCTGATGGGGATCCTGACGGTTGGAGGGTTGCACCCTGCTGACCCCCAAAATCTCTGACCTTGCTTTTTGAGCACATCCTGGACCACCAGCCTCAGCCTGGATACTGAGGGTCACTCCAGACCTTCTGGGTTAGAGCCTGCCTCTGGACAAGTCCTGATCTTTCCTCCACACGTGGGCAGCTCTACACCCAGGAGAGCCCGAGCCTGCTTTGTCCCCCACCCCCCACCACTTTGGACCAGCAGGAAGGAGGGGTTGGTCGCTGGGGTCTGGGGTGGCTTGGGGATATCCTCCCTGGCAGAAAACCACCATCAGGAAGGAGGGCCGCCAGGGCCAACCCTGTAGACCTGGGAGGGTGTTGGCCACCTCCTCTTAAGGAGGAGATGGGGTGTGAGCCTGGGGTGCTGGTGGGCAATCCCCAACACCCCTGGGGTGGCACACTCCAAGACAGAACAAGTCAAGGGTGGGGGGTCCCATCAGGTGCTCTAGAGCCCAGGTGATAGGCAGGTTCTCAGGCTCCCAGAGTTCAGCCACTCCCCTGTGAACCAAGGATGACCCAGAGCTGGCCCAGAGGTTCTCTCAAATGCTGGCTCTTCTCATAGTAATTAAAACTTCACATGATGACTCTGGTTTGCAATTTCCCAGTGTTCACAGATGAAAACGTTCAAATGGTGAAGTGAACAAGAGTTACAACATGTGGCCCAGCACTGTTGTGCTCCTTCCACGGGGCTTCCCTATGGGGGGCTGGCCCCGGACCCTCACCTTGTGCTGAAATCACCTGCTGGGTACCTTCTCAGTGAGGACAGAGCCTGCAACACATGTTTAAGCCTAAGAGACCCCCAACAGAGCAGGGCCAGAGTGAACACACGGATCACTAAGCAGTGAGGGCAACCTCGTGAGCTCAACTCAGTGCCTAAGGATGGTTAGGGGCTCATGGGGATGGTCAGAAGTTCAAGGTGGATGGTGGAGGGTTCATGGTGGATGACTGGGGGCTCATGGCAGACAGCTGGGGGTTCATGGTGGATAGTCTAGGGTTCATGGTAGATGGTCAGGGATTCACAGTGGAAGGTTGGGGTTCATGGTAGATGGTCAGAGGGCTAATAGACAGTGGTGTGTTCATGGTAGAGAGTCCTAATGATCTAAAAGCCAAAAAGAGGTCAAGCCTGGTCAGGTCCCAGACACCTGATCCATCTGCAGAGATGGGGCCAGGAGCCGTGCACTTCTGACCCCACAGGGAGGCCACTGGATGGGCAGAAGGCACAGCCTCTTGGGCCAGGGCAAGACAAGATTGAGAAGTGGCAGAGCTGGTGGGCAGTGCGCTCAGGTCAGCCTGGGATGCCCCATGCACATCGTCAGGCTGGCAGCGGGCCACGGAGATGAGGTAGAGGGGCTGTACTAGGGGGCTTGCCTTCCTGGCCTGAGGCCTCTGTTGAACCCCTGAAAGAAACTGAAAGGGGCTTCAGAAGACTGGGTCCAGCAGGTACAACAGAAGATAATCAAAGGCAGATTTCTCAGAGCAGAAAGACCAAAGAGCAAGCAGGAGGGAAACCCTCGAGGGTCGCGGGGTCCACGGCCTGTGCCGCAGGCTGCTCCACGAGGGAAACCGAGGCAAGGGGGACCCTCGAGGGTCACAGGGTCCACGGCCTGTCACGTGAGGGGTCCCGAGAAACACACCAGCACTTGCCCTCGTCCCCCCACTCCCATCCTTCAAAAATCGGCACAGAGGTGGTAACAGGATCGCCCCTCCTGAAGCCAGTCGACCTGAGGGGGCCATCCTGAGCAAGCAGAGGGGGGTGAGGAGTGGCCCCTGCACTTGCTCTTGACCAGAGAGTTAGGCCCCAATCCCAATGCCCTCTGTCCAAGTCCCAGCCCACTGAGACTCACTCCCATGCTCCTGCCCTGTCCTCGAGGTCGATTCCTACCATGCCCCCCTTTCTGTATCAGACAACCCCAAGTTTTGGTCATGAGTTTGCTGGGGTTTTGTGCCTGCTCTTCCCAGCCTGTGTTTCTGGGGTCTGGTCTCTTATTCCAGCCAAGTACCAAGTGGAGGAGCCGCAGAAGGTGATAGGCTCCAAGCAAATTCTGTCCAATGAGGCCTAGTGGGAGGGTGGGTTTCTAGGTGTTTCTTTAGAAAAGCCACGGCCTGAAGGTAAGAAGTCTCTGTGCCTGTTGTACTTCAGGATCCTGGGAACTTGTCCAGAAACCATGCCAGCATGGCTCTCGGCTCACGGCAGCTCCCTCCAGGCCCCTGGACAGTGCACCACATGAGTCACCATCCCCAGGCCTAGGAGTGCCCCGGGAACTGCTGGGACGCCTCCCCTGAGGATCCTGCTGCAGCCCGCGGCTCAGGACCCTCAACACAACCAGCCTTCATCCACATTCCCTCCCGGCAGTTTGTTCCATCAAACATTGGACACAGGGCTTCCTGGCCAGCACAGGCTCTGGCTCTTCCTCTCCAAAATCAGGCCCAGGAGGGTAACAGGGGGAACCCAGAAAAGCTGTCTGGGGCTGGAGAGGGAAGGTGAGGTGGGGGCTGGGGCTTGGGGGCAGTCAGAGAATGGTGGAAGGCGGAAATCTTGTTCTGCTGCTGCCCAGGGTCCGCCTCCCCTGGTGGGACAGGGAGGGGTCAGCTGGAGGGAGCGGCCCAGGCGGGGGCCCCCTCCCAAGGTGGGCCAGCACCCCCTCCCCTCCTTGCGCCCCACCTGCCCCAGCACACAGCTCCTCAGAGGAGCAGGGACAGAGCACGTGGAGCAGCACGGGAGCTTGGAACAGAAAGATGAGCGTGAATTTTAAAAAAACACATTTCCGGAGATAAGAAAAGACATTAGCAGAATGAAGTAAGAACAAGAAATGTGACGAATGAATCCAGTGGCAATAGTAGGTGTGAAACTGTAACCAAGGGAATAAAAGCCCAGGATGTGGCGTGATGGGCCATGCACACACGGCAGCGGGCGGGGAGGAGCCCTCTTCTGAAGGGCGGCAGGGAAGGAAGACCAGACAGAGCGTGGAAGAAAAGCCAGCAACGGGAGGGCGGACGAGGAAGTGCCAACAGCTGGGTAAGAGCAGCCCCAGAAGACAAAAGCAGGAGTGGAGAGGCGGTATGTGAACCGTCCAGACTGAGGACCAAACACCGTAGATGGAAGGAACCGGACTGCACGCAGCCGAAGCGAACAGCACATACACAGCGCGGCGAGCTTCGGAAAGGTCAGAGCCCCCAGCGAGCGGGCGCACTGCGTATGAGCCCACCGGACACTTTGCCACAGCCACAACGGGGGGCTGCACACGACGGACCCTGTCTCTGACGGCGGAAGGAAAAGAAGTTCAAACCCCAAATTCTACATTCAGCCAAATTCTTATCCAAATGTGAAGGCATAACAAGCTCCTGCATGAGACCCAGGGAGACGCCACACTGCGACCCCCAGTGGACGCCCTCCGGGGGGAAGCTCTCAGGAGAGAAACACACCCAGGCCGCAGGCACGGCGCAGGGGGCGTCCATACAACGTGAGGAACAAAGACAAGAATCCGCGCCACACAGGATTCAACTGCGAGGCAGAGTCGACCCGCGGTATCTGGGAGAGCAGAGGCCCGAGAGCGTGCGTGAGCCCCAGAACTGGAGAAAACCACCGCTTATTCTCCTGCAGTCCCCATAAGGACAAAAGCAGAGTTGAAAAACTAGCATAAGAAGGCTCAGTCTTAACTGGAAAACTGGAGAGAAGGGAAAAAAGAAGCCAAAGAAGTGCCATGAGTGGGAGACCCAAAATAGGACGGCAGAAACCAGCCCCAGAGGAGAGACGACGCGTGGTAGCAAGAGGCTCAGCGCACCCCGGCGGGACGCAGTGCGCGGAGAGGACCGGCCGTGTGCGTCTGCAGGAGGTGCGCCTAAGAAGACACACAGGAGCTGAGAAGCAAAGGTTGGAAGAGGCCCACCCCGCAGCGAGGGTGCACAAGGAGGCTGGAGCAGCTGTAGTTCTGCGGAAATGTACTTCAGTGGGACGAAGGGGGAAAGCGGGTGAGCAAGATTTCAGAGCCTGTCAGAACTGGCCCTCCAGGCCCGCCGCAGACCAGCCGCAGGACCTCCAGCTCTCGCAGGCTCAGGGACGGTCGCTCCTAGCTTTCCCTGGGTTTCAGACATTTTCAGAGGGCAGCTGTTGGCCTGGGACGGCGAGTACCTGCCCGCCGTCCTCATGCGGCTGTCACAACCCCGCGTAAATCCATGAGCGGCGTCTGTGTATGGCCACAGGTCTCCTCCGCTGAGCCAGGTGGGTACTGACCCACGTACCCAGATGTCTGGGGTGGAGAGGCCTCCTCTTCCCCTCTTGCTGGGGCCTCAGGCTCCAGGCCCCACACCTGCTCTTCTGCACCTCACTCTCTGACCAGGCAGGTGAATGGGTGCCAGGTGCGAGACATCACCTTCTTCCCTCGTCTGCAGGCACTTCCCCGTGGCCTTCCAGCCTCCAGCCTTCCGGGTGAGGCCCAACTCCTGGGGCTCAGTGCTTTGCCTGAAACCTGTTCCTTCTCTTTGAAAGCATTTGGGATTTTCTCATTGCCACTTGGGGGGTGGGGGGTGGAATTCCAGAAAGGCGAACACCCTGGTCCTTTCCATCCACTGCGCTGGCCACACAGGGGGACCTTCAAGCCGGAAACCCAGCCCTCGGTTCTGGGAAACCCTCCTGGACAGTTTCCGCCCCCGATCTTTCTGGAACTGGAGCGTGCTGGCCTCTCGGGGCCCATATTCTTCACCTAGCTTCCTTTCCCTCTAGCAGAAGCTGAAGTGACCCTTCAGCGTCAGCTCTGGGTCTTTCCGCCGTTCCTAAGTTTGCTCTCATGCTTTTAATTCTTGAGCTCTTTCCAAAACCTCTGAATATTCCCTTTTGTGGCACCTGTTTTCATTTCATGGACACTGTGAGGAGGTGCCCGACATCAGCTTGTTGGTTTGTTTCCCTTGCTCACCCGAGCTACCTTTCCTCCTGGATCCATAGTAAGCCTCTTGCCTGAAGAGTCTGCAACACTCTTGTGTGCGGGACTTTAGGAGTGGGCGGGGACAGCCGCCAGGAAGCCCCACACCCATGATGGAGCCGCGAACTCTGGTGGGGACAGCCCTGACGTGGGCGTCTTTGGGTCCTTCTAGACTGTCAAGCTACACAGAGGCGCTGGGCCCTTCCTCGGCTACGGGCCGAGGTCGGGTCAGCAGCTGGTGTGCAGCACCACCCCCCACCCCGCCATGCCCCCAGATCCCAGCCCTCTTCTGCAGTGTGGGAGGGACCCGTGGCTCACACCACGTGGCTGCAGGGCGGTGTGCCTGCACCGAGTCTCTCTTGGACCAGAGGCACCTTTGTGCTGGTTGGGCTCTCTCTTTAACTCTGAGGACAATCGTCTCTGAGGACAGGGGCCCAGGGTCCCACGCCTGGTCACCACTGTTCCAAATGATTTCCATAGCTATTTCTCTTACTCAGTTCTTAAGGACTTTGTGAAATTATGAAGAAACCGCTGACGCCCCGATTCACAGCTTTTCCTTTTACATTCACCCATTTAGGATGGACTGCTGGTGACTCCCACTTGTTCCCCAAGCAGCCACTCATCCCGCCTCTCAGCCTCTACTGCCCTCAGGCCGCCCTGTCCCCACACCTGAGCTTCACCAGGACCCCTGCCCTCATCGTCTCTGAACTCCCATGAGAGCTGGTTTGCCTGAGAAGCCCTGCAGTGCACCATGGGGCCGCATGCACCCTGGCCCTCGCTCTGCCCTGGGTCGGCCCAGCTAGCCTTCCCTTTGAAGCGTCAGATGCTTGGAGTCCTTCAGCCTCTGGTTTTTGATGGGGTTCCATCTTATCTTCCCCGTGAAATGCTTGGGGGAAATCCTCTATGGTGCTGGTTTTGCCATGAGAACCAGTGTCCTTCAGGCACCCAGCCCCACCAGCCACAGCACGCTCCCGCCACCTTCCTGTTTCAGTCTGTCCAGCAGGAACAGAAGGCCTCTGTGACTAACCCTGAGTCTGACACACACCACCCCATCAGCCATCTCCCAAGGCTTTGAGGCTTGAAACAAGCCCTGAAAATGCTCTGTGGGTGTAGAGTGAAACAGGCCTCTGGCTCTGACACCAGCCCTTCACCAGCCAGGCCCACAGGGCTGCCCGGACACTGGCTTGGAGGAAGTCTCACAGGGAGAGGCAGTGGGGGCCAGTTCCAGCTCTGCCCTTGCTCGTATGTGACAGTGGGCAACCTATAGCACCCGTCTGTGCCTCCATTTCCCCATCTGTAAAATGGTCACAATGATAGCATCTGCCTCATAAGGCTACCGAGGATCGGGTGGGCCCCCATGGCTTGGAGTGGCCCCAGCACACTGGTGCTGAACTCTGGCTTCTATAGCAGTTCAGGGCCTGGATCTTGGAGGTGAGAGAGGCCTGAGTTTCGCCCCCAACCTGCGCTCTAGCCTGAGGCTCCTCCCCTGCAAAATGGACAGTTGTACTGAGCTGAATAGTGGCCCCCGAATTCATGTGCACATGGAACCTGTGAAGGTGACCTTCTTTGGAAAAGAATCTTTGCAATTAAATTAAAGTAAGGTCACTCTGGATTAGGGTGGCCCCAAACCCAGTATGACTGTTGTCCTTATAAGAGGAACACAGAAACACAGGGAAGACTGGCTGGCAGCAGACATCGGGCAGGCTTGGGACATACCCTCCCCTAGAGCCATCCGAAGGAACCCACCAGCCCACACCTTGCTTATAGCCCAGTGACACTGATTTCAGACTCCTGGCTTCACAACTGTGAAGAGCACATTTCTGTTGTCTGAACCACATTCAAACAACATGAACTTGAACTGCCATCACCACCATGCCCTGCTCAGATCACTGCTGTCCTCAGGAGCTAGAGGTGAGGCGTGTGGAGGCCAATGCCCTAGCCTTGTGCCCTCTGGGAGGAGAGACCTCACTCTGCCAACCAACAAGCTCAAAAGGCAGGTGAGCAGGTGTGTGTGCATGCAAGTGCCTGAGGGAAACCCACCCCTCAGGGAGGATCAGGTACCTTGTTTTCTCTACCCTCTCCACCCTGTGTGCTCATGCACAGAACCACCACAGGGCAGTGGCGGCTAAGCTCCAAGAGAAACAGGGGAGTTCTAGCCAGAGGACCAGGAAGAGGGTCCCAGGAGCGAGCAGGTGTGGGGGAAGGAACCCAACCTGTGTGTGTGAACTGACATGGTCCTTGCTCAGTCCGAGGGGTATGTGTGTGGAACATGCCCAGAGATGCAGAGCGGTGGCTCTGAGCAGGGCTATGCTAGAAACTGTTGCCCTGGCCCAACGGTGCCTGTGGCGGGGAGGGGGGGCAGCTGGAATGGACAGTGCTCTCTCCAGGAGAGATCCTGCTGGCTGAGCCCACTGCCACATGGCTGCTACCAACACAGGATGGAGGACAAACACCTTCCCTGAGGGTGTGAGGCCTCAGGCTCCCAACGCATGCGAGAGTGTCCAGGGCTCAGTCTGCATGAGTTCCTCTTGCTGCTATAACAAATTGCTGCAGACCTAGTGGCTGAAAACCACACACTTTAAATATATTAATATAAATGAATTAAAAGTAAAAAGATGGAATGAGATATGGCAAGCAAACAGTAATCAAAAGAAGGCTTGGGTGGGGCGCCTGGGTGGCTCAGTAGTTAAGCGTCTGCCTTTGGCTCAGGTCATGATCCCAGCCTCCTGGGACCGAGCCCCACATTGGGCTCCCTGCTCGGCGGGAAGCCTGCTTCTCCCTCCCCCACTCCCCCTGCTTGTATTCCCTCTCTTGTGTCTCTCTCTCTGTCAAATAAATAAATAAAATCTTTAAAAAAAAAAAAAAAAAGAAGGCTTGGGTACCTATATTGGTATCAGAGTAATAATTAGTATCAGACTACTAATCAAAGTAGACTTCAGAGAAGGGAAAATTACCAAGAATGAAGAGGCATTTTACATAATGGTAATGATAGAAGGGTCAATTCATGAAGAAAGCGTAATAATCCTAAATGAGTATGCACCCTACAACAGAACTTCTAAACACATAAGGCAAAAACTGATAGAACTGAAAGGAAAAATACAAAAGTCCACAATTATACTAGAAGATGTTAACACTTGTCTCTCAGGTTGAGACTAGACAGAAAGTCAACAAGGATATAAAAGACATGAATGCTGTCAACCAACTTGATGACATTGATGATTACAGAACACCTCACCCAGTGACAGAGGTCAAATGGGGGCCCACTTCCTGGTTCACAGACGGCTTTTCACTGTAACCACACAGGGAAGAAGGGGCAAGGGAGCTCTCTGGGGTCCCTTTTATAAGGCATAAATCCTATTCATGAGGCTTCACCCTCATGGCCTAAGCAGCTCTTAACACCTTCACATTGGGTTTCCAGTCTAATATGAATTTAAATTATATTAATTGGGCAGGGGAGGAATACAAATATTCAGTCCATAGCAACAATCAATGAAACCAATAGCTGTGTCTTTGAAAAAAATCCATAAATTCATAAAATGAATAAAACCTCCAGCCCAACTAAGAAAAAAAATGAAAGTCACAAATTACCAATGGAATTAGAAAGGAGACACAGCTATAGAACTTAAAAGACATTAAAAGGACAACATGGGAAAACCTTGAACAGTTCTGTACCCATAAATTCAATAAAGTAGAGGAAATGGACCAACTCCTTGAAAGAGGCAAACTATTAAAATTCACACTAGAACAGATGACTAAATAGTCCTACATTGATTAAAGAAATTGAATCCATAGTTTAAAATCTTCTAACAAAGAGGGGCGCCTGGGTGGTTCAGTTGGTTGAGCATCTGACACTTGATTTTGGCTCAGGTCCTGATCTCAGGGCTGTGGGATCAAGCCCAAGTTGGGCTCCACACGCAGCGGGGAGTCTGCTTGAGATTCTCCCTCTCCTTCCCCCTCTGCTCCTCCCCCACGGGGCTCACACACTCTCTCTCTCTCTCTCTCCCTCTCAAAAAAAAAAAAAAAAAATCTAACAAAGAAAACTCCCAGACCAATTGAATAAACTGGCAAATTCTAACAAATATTTCAGGAGAAAGTAACAGAAGAGAAGGAAGAATTCTTGAGTAACTTCATGAAGCCTGCACCAGCGTGCTTCCTAACCAAAGACACTACAAGCTACAAAAACAGTTCTCATGAACATAAACACAAACATCCCCACAAAATATAACCAAATTTAATCCAGCAACATATAAATAAGATCTATCCTAAGCTAGCAAGTTTGGGCCAACATTTGAAAATGAATCAATGTAATTCATAATATTAACAGACTGGAGGAAAAAAACCATGATCATGTATCCCAGTAGATGCAGACAAAGCATTTGACAAAACTTAATATCCATTTGTAATAAGAATTTCTTAATCTGATATAAGGTATCAAAAAACAGAAAGAAACAAAACCTGAAAAACAAATCTAAGCTAATATCATACTTAACACTGAAGGACTTCAGGTTTCTCCTTACAACCAGGAACAAGACTGACAGAGACGTCCTCTCTCCTCCTATATGTTGCTCACGAAGCCCCGGAAGGGTAATAAGGCAAGAAAAATAAAGTGTGTAGACCGAACAAGTAGATACAAACTGTCTCTATTTTCAGACAACATGATAATCTGTGTTAAAAATTCCCACAGAATCTACAAACAAAACAAAACAAAACAAAAAAAACTCCAAGAATTACTAATGAATTCACCAAGTTCACAGCTACAAAGTCAACCTAGAAAAGTAATTTCTTTGGTATTCTATTTCTAGATAGTAATGGATTTCTATATAGTATTGGAATATAGTATTTCTATATAATAATAGAAATTGAAATTAAGCAACAGTTCTGGTTATAATAGCAAAAGTAACAGAAAATACTTGGGTATAAATCTAACAATATACACAGGATCTCCATGCCACACACTCCAGACACAGACGAAAGCAGCAAAAGACCGAATGGTGTGCTCATGCATTAGGGATCAGTACTGGTAGGTGTCAGTTCTCCCCAACTTGACCTACTGATGTAACACAATCCCAGTCCAAATCCAAGCAGGAAGTTTTGTAGACAGCGACAAGCTAACTCTAAAATTTATACGAAAAGACAGAGAAACCTAGAAAAGCCAAAACAGTTTCTGAAAAAGAACAAAAATTGGAAGATTCACAATACCCGATTTTGAGACTTGTTCTAAAGCTGCCGTGACTGAGGCAGGCTGGTGCCTGTTTGTGAAAGGTCACGCACACAATCAACGGCAGAACAGAGTCCAGAAACAGACTCACAAAACTAGGGCAAACACGAGGATATTAATATGCAAAACGAGTGTATCTCAGCCCAAACCTCACACCTTGAACCAAAGTTAACTAAAAATGAGCCGTAAGCCTGAATGCAAAACAGGAAACTATAAAACTTTGGAGCCAAACATAAAATAAAAATCATTTCAACCTAGGTTAGGTAAAGAGTTCTCAAATGTGACACCAATATAATGATCTATTTAAAAAATGGATAAATGGGTTAATCGCAGGAAACAAACTGAGGGTTGCTGGAGTGGGGGGTGGGGTGGGAGGGATGGGGTGACTGGGTGATAGACACTGGGGAGGGTATGTGCTCTGGTAAGCGCTGTGAATTGTGCAAGACTGTTGAATCTCAGATCTGTACCTCTGAAACAAATAATGCAATATATGTTAAGAAAAAAAAAAAAAGAAGAAGAAGAAGGTAGCGGGAGGGGAAGAATGAAGCGGGGGAAATCGGAGGGGTAGACGAACCATGAGAGACGATGGATTCTGAAAAACAAACTGAGGGTTCTAGAGGGGAGGGGGGTGGGAGGATGGGTTAGCTTGGTGATGGGTACTGAGGAGGGCACATTCTGCATGGAGCACTGGGTGTTATGCACAAACAATGAATCATGGAACACTTCATCTAAAACTAATGATGTAATGTATGGGGATTAACATAAGAATAAAAAAAATGGATAAATGGGGCTTTGTCAAAATTAAGTACATTCATTCTCTGCAAGGCCCTGTCAAGATAATGAAAAGACAAGCCAGACTAGAAGCAAATACTTAAAAATCATACGTACAACAAAGATTGTGTGTCCAGAATACATAAAGAACTCCAAAGTCAAAAGGAAGCAAACAACCTGAATTTTTAAGTGGGCAAATATTTGAACAGACTGCTTACAAAGGGGCTCTATCAGTGGCAAATAAGCTCAGGAGAAGATGCTCAGCATTGTTAGTCATGAGGGTGTGGACACTCCCATCCACACTTACCATACAACCCAGCAACCACACATGTGGGTATTACCCAAACAAAACCAAAACCTATGTTCGCAGGAAAACCTGCATGTGGATGTTTGTTGCAGCTTTATTCATAATACCAAATCCTGGAAACTCAAACATCCCTCAAAGGTCAGGTGGACAAGCACGCTGAGATGCATGCGCACCGGAGAATGACAAAACCATCTGAGCTACACGCAGCCCACGTGGCTGGGTCACAGCCACATCTTGCTGGTGCCCAAGCTCCCTGCCGTAGGGACCCACACCCAGGTGTCCTGAGAATAGCAGCTGGAGAAGGCCCCAGGGGCTGGAGAACGTGGGCATGCTGGCCAGGGTACCGCACATGGGCAGCCCCAGGGAAATTCGGGCACAGTGGAACTGTTGCGTGTCTTCATTATGATGGTGGCCACACCACACCGCCAATAAGAACAAATTTTAGCGTGCATGAACTTAAAAACAGTGTTAGAAAATGTACCCATGGCAGAGCTGAACTCTAGTGAGGGTCAAGCGGTCAGTAGTCCACAGCTCCTGCTAGCACACTGCACGTCCACACTCAACACTACAGCCCGCCTTAGCAGTAGGAATAGAAACCCAGGACGCCGCTATTTGTGCCCTAATATGTATGTTTCCAGAACCTGCCTATCCCACACCACTCCTCCCCTGTCACCCCATGCCCAGCACCTTTGCCAAGGTGTGCGCTGGGCAGCCCCTCTGGCCATCCATCCTGGCTTCTTGATGCGGCCACGGGCCCAGGAGCACTAACCACAGACAGAGAAACACCAGGCCCTGCCCCAACCCCAACAGGGACCCTGGACCCCCAACGGCTCTGAATCTTGTTTTTTTAATCTTAAAATAGCAGACATTAGACCACAGGCCTTTTAAGTGAGTGCCAGCTCTAAATTTTTATGAATTTATGATGCCTGCCATAAACCTCTCATTTTTTCCAGTTTGTCTTTAAGAGACTGAAGATTGGAAATAAAAGCTGGATTTTCTCGTTATTGTGGCTTGATTTGTTTATTTTGCTGTTACATTTTTAAACTTCAAAAAGAGTCTCTAATTTCAAAGTTTGAGAACCCCCACACTAGAAATGCAGTGAGGAGAACCCTCACCATACAACCTAGCCTGTTTCCAATCCAAGGGAACTTCCAGAAACTTCTGTGGTCACAGAGAACGTGTTACAAGAGGTGGCAGTCTGCATGATGGAGCAGGGCAGGGGGCCAGCAGGACAGCCCGCAGCCTCGGGTCCTGTCCCAGAGGGTCACACCCCAAAAGTGAACACCCTGGGCCAGTGGCAGGTATGGGGCTAGGCACCGCCCTTTCCACCCCCCCCAGCCCTGAGGGAGCTGCTCTGCTCCCCGGGCACAGGCCTGGCCACTTCCTGGGCTTCAGCTGTGCAAGGACCTCAATGCCACGTCCAGGTCCACGTCCTGAGGCCCCCAGAGGAGACCTGCTCCGAGCGCGGAGGGCAGGACAGCTGCTGCGGACCCACAGAGGGGCCGGAGGGTAGTGGTGTGGACCACAGCGGTCCCCTGGGCTCCAACAGGAGATCAGGGCACTGTGCGCATATGCTTTTGTTGTAGTGGGGACACAGTTTAAAGATTTCATCATCTTAATTTTGAACATGAATTAGAAAAAGAGCAATGCCAGTCATCTTTCGCCTGGAATAAAACTCAAGCTGGCACAATGTTTTCCAGCCCCAAGCTTACTAACACTGACAGAAAAATCCAACTTTAAAGGAAAAATTAGTATTTAAGAATCTGCTTCCGAAAAACATTATAAATAATGAAGTATGGAAATACTTCCTCTATGGAAACCACAGTATTTCTAAAAGTGCCTCTGCTGCTAAAAGCCATGCTCTGCTCCAGACGGGACTAAAAGCTGCAGGGGCTCTAAGAAGGGGGTCCCCAGGCACCCACCATACTGAATTTTCATGGAGATTAAACACAAGTATGTACTTCCTCCTATTTTTATTTTTTAAAAAGGAAGTGATTTATAAGCTCCTTGATCTTCATGAGAACAATCACGTCATCAGGGGTGAAGGCCATGGGGGGATGTGGAAGGTATGTGGGGTTGTGGGGGTCCCTTGGGGACCGTTGGGGGTCATGGGGGATCATGGAGGCCATGGTGAGTCATGGAAAGCCATGGGGTCATGGGGGTCCCTTAGGGACCATGGGGGGGGGGTCATAAGGGGTTATGGGAGGCCACAGGGGGTGAGGAGGGTCCCTGTGGGGACTATGGGAGGCCATGGAACTGTGGGAGGCTGTGGGAAATCCTAGGGGATCATGGGGGTCCCTTGGGGACCATGGAGGGACATGGGGGGCCATGGGATCATGGGGTCTCTGTGGGGACTGTGGGTGATATGGGGATCATGGGGGTTCCTGTGGGGACTATGGGAGATATGGGGGTTGTGGAGACCTATGGGGGGTCATGGGTCATGGTGGGCAGATGGGAACCCCCAGATTCCAGGCACAAGCGTCTCTGGCTCCCCTCCAATCAGCCCAGACATTTTCCATCTGTCCACCTGTCAATGGCAGATGGTAGCACCCCGTCCTGCGCCTTCCCTTCAGGTGAGGCAAAGTGAGGTCATCTCAGGCTGAGGTGCCCGAGGGGCACGTGCCCACCACCATAGCCCATGCGCCAGATAGCTGAGCACCCAGGAATTCACGCGCAGACAGTGGGAAGCCGCTGACATGGTCAGGGAGAGCATCGAGGTGGGAAGTGGACTGAAGGATGGGCAGCAAGAAGCAGGAGGGGCGAGCCTGGAGGACAGTCTCTGACCCCTGTCCTCCATGAGGGGCGCCGACACCCCTCGCAGAGGACACGATGAACAGCAAACCACTGAGATCGTTCCAGCGGTGAAGGTGCCAGGGCAGCAGCCTGGCCACGGGGCAGTGCCCAGGCCAGCTGGCAGGTGAGGGGCTGGGGCTTCCCTCCAGGACCCACCGGCAACAGGTCACTCTGGCTGCCACGGGGCAGCTGGGGTGCAGACAGGGCACCAAGAGAAGAGGCCGATGGGCTCCAAGCAGACTCAATGGCATCAGTGTGAAAGGCGCCCATTCGCCACCGTTTCTGCCCTTCGGTGAGTCAGCCTGACAGACGGGTGGGCATGTGCAGCCGAGGACGCTTCACCTGGGGGGACAGAACTGCCCCCAAACAGGGCTGGAGGCTGAGGACCTGGTGTAGGCGTCCCAGGAGGACACGCAGGAGGACGTGGGGCCCGCCCCTCTGGGACCGTCGGGGAAGCATGAGCTTGGGGGCACCTCTGCCGCTGGTTACGGGCAGCCTGCGTCCTCCGGCCCCTCCTGAGATGGGGCAAACCAGGGCCCTGGTCTCTGCGCTGCTGGGCTCTGTGTACAGTGACTTGACCGAGCCCAGAAAGCTCCACCTTGCCGTCCTATCGTGCTTGAGAAACTGAGCCATGGCATTCCCCTGCCCTCGCGAAGCAGACCACATGAGAGGGTCAGGAAGGGTATAGCACCTCAGAGTCACCAGAGGTGGGAGGCCCCGTCTCGGGGAAAAGGCTGACCTGGGCCCCTGATCCCTGTGTGTAACTATTGGTGTTAAATGGATCAGCCGGGCACACCTGCCAGATCCATCCTCAGTGTGCAATTCTGTTATTAATTAAAAAAAAAAAACCTGCTTAATTTTTATCAGGTTCTTCCACTGACAAGTAAAACCAGAGAATGTAGAATGAAAAACGATTTTCAGATTTGAGGTGCATGGACCAAGGTCACCCCTGTTCTTTCTGTCCCAAGATGCTGGACCTCATCCGAGCATCTGTGCCTGACCTCCATGGCTCCCAGGGCAGTCCTGGAGCTCCACCTTGCAACATTTAATTGTCAGCGGTCCAACCTGCTGGGGCGGGGGGACACGGACGGCCTGCACAGCATGACAGGCGTGTGATCGAAGGGCAAGGGGGCTCACCTCCAGCAGCAGCCTTCCCTCCAGCACGGCAGATCTTGCGCTCAGACCGCGGTCTTCGGGGGAGGGGGCACTGACCGCCAGCTGCCGTGGGCCCTTCGGCACAGCTGTCAGAGAAGAACAAAGCAAGGCCGTCAGCTCCCTGCCAGGGCCCCAGACCCACTCACCTTCTTGTGTTTCCCCAGTTCTTGGGAAAACCGTCTGCAGGCAAAGCCACACTCCCAAGCTGACCCGGGGTCTCCTGGGCAGGACACACTGGGGCAGCACAGGCTCGGGTCGCAGGGTGGGAGGAGAGCTAGGACCCGGGCCAGGCGGGGCTGCCGGTGGGAGCCCCGGTGTGATATTCAGGAGTTCAGGCCATCTGGGCTGGGCCTGACCCCGAGGACCCCACCCCTGTTCTGCTCCCCAGAAACTGCTCAGAGTCCCATCCTGCCTCAGGGACCCCCCTGGGGTCCTCAAAGCTCCTCTCTGGAGATGCAAGCTCCAGCACGTGCCCTAACTCAGCGTTGCTGCCCTACATAACTCGGACCCCCCTCGAGGGCCTGAGTGACCTCATCACGCCCCCCAGGTCCCCCAACCCCTCCCCAACCCGCCACCTGGCGTGGAACAGCCCACACGGCATGGGCTTCCCAGCTGGAAAGGAAGCCCCAGGAAGGCCTGCTGGAGAGACTCAGGTGCCCCCGGGGGGCGGTTTCCTGGTCCCCCCGACTCCCAAACCCAGTGTGGCTTCATCTCCATCTTGGGGTGAAGAGCTCAGACATACAGACATGCAGGTCACACAGGCAGATGTCGTCCACATCCCAGCTCACCAGCCCCTGCTGCAGGGTCCCCCTCGGCATGCAGAATTATAGAGGGTCCCCTGGGGTAGGGAAAGGGGCCTGGGGCCTCTGTGGAGGGCATGGCAGGGCAGGAAGTGCCTCCCAGCTGCCCCTCAGATCGGTTTCCAGACTGAAGCTGCAGGTGATGTCAGTGCAACTAGGGGTCAAAGGGCCATGTTCGAGGCAGACAGAACCCTTGCGTTTGTTCTGGTCTTGGGGGAAAACATAAACACGGGCGCTGCCATCTCCCGCAATTTCTCTTTAAAAATCATCAGGCTGTGCTGAACTTCTCCTCTGGAATGTGCTGGTCTGTGGTAGTTGTGCCCTCCAGGTGGTGTTCGTGTCCGCTGAGCCACACTCGGACCCAGGATCTGTTCCACACCCCCTGCGCCCCCGCCCAGCTATTAGAGAGCAGTGGGCAGCATCTACTCGGCCGGCAAGTTGGATAGAAACCGGCCCCCCTAAGCCCCCAGAGCCCTAGGACTGCCGGGCCCCCTATGCGTGCACTCCAGGTGAAATGACCTAATGCGCCCTGCTCGGTGGGACAGGACCACTGTGGATGGAGACCCCTGTGTCTCGCCCCACACCAGCCGCACTGCTGGACCGGCAGCGCCCTGCCCCCGAGCCGAGGCCACGCTGGGCCCCTGCCCTGAAGCCTTGTGCTGCCTGGCGCAAGCACGTTGTTGGCCAAGTGTCCACAGAGGCAAAGGGGTGGATGCAGGGAGGCGGCCCTCAGAAGAGCCCCACATCGTGGCCTTTGGTCTCTGTCTGGCTTCCCCGTCCCGCCCTCTCTCAGAGGCCTTTACTCTATCAACAACCCCCCCCACCCCGCACTGGACCTTTGTTCTCTGCACTAAATATTTCCAGAAATGAACCCATTTCCTTGGGCAGAAATCAGGTGTATCCAGGTAACATGAACAGTCATACCTGGGGGCCCCTGGGCAAAGGTGCAGAGACGGTTGGTGCTCCAGACGGCCCAGGCCTCTCTTCCTAACGGAAAACCTCACCAGCAAGCAAGCTCCCACCACTCACTGGTCTTCAAGGCAGCAAAACACTGAGCTTGGAGATGTGTCAAAAGTCAGAGACGTTTAGAGGTGCTTAGTTGTACCCTCTTTGGCACGTCACCCTGTTGACTCAACACTCAGTCGGAAAGCCGAGCGCTCTGAATACAGTGAACCCACACGGCTCTGCCCCCAGCACCCAGAAGCAGAAAACCAACCCTGGAGAAGCCAGCGCTGCCGTGTTCCCCCGAAGGGAACCCCCAGAGGTTGAGGGGAGCCTCTGCGAGGGGTCACACATGACCCCCTGTTCTCAAAGGTCAAGAAAGATAGCGGAGGGCCACCTACCCCCACACCCAGGCCACCAAGCCTCCCACAAAGCAAACTCCATTGCAGAGGGGTCATTCCCACCCCCACCCAGCTCAAACCAGCTCCCTGCCTCCAGCCTTCCCCAACATGCTCCTCAAATTAGGGGAGGGGAGGTGTGGGGTTGGGCTATCCCTGCCTGCCTGTTCTTTGCCCTGCAGACCCTGTGGGGAGTGATGATCCGCAGAGCTGTGAGGCTAGGGTGGGGGAAACCCAGCAGAGTGATGTCACCACGCTGTGGGATGCTCACCCCCCACACACACAATGGGCTACGCCCCACCCCACACCCACTAGAGGCAGAAGTGTAGGGCAGCCCCCCAACTTCTCTCCCCTCCCCACCATGTTCTGCATGGAGACACCAGCCCCCCAGCGTGTGCCCCCCACCTAGGGGGAACCCCCCAACTTCTCTCCCTTCCCCACCATGTTCTGCATGGGGACACCAGCCCCCCAGCATGTGTGCCCCCCACCTAGGGGGAACCCCCAACTTCTCTCCCCTCCCCACCATGTTCTGCACAAGGAAGGACACTAGCCCCCCAGCATCGCGTGTCCCCCCCAGCTGGGCACCCCCACTTCCCCTCCTCTGCAGCCACATCCCGGCGGGGCACGCCCAGCGGGGCCTCCTCTGGGCTCCTGTCACGCGATGGGGCCGTCAGCCCTGCAGTGACAGCCACCTGGACCCCGGCCAGGGCCTCGCGTGCGAGCAGAGCCGCCAACGGGCCCCACCCCCAGGCCTGTGGCAAGACAGAAAGAAACCGAATGTGGAGCTGAGCCGGGGGTGGGGGCCAGCTTTCCCGGAAATCCATGTGAGCTGAGAGTGCCTGCGCCTCACTTCCCAGGCCCCCCAATTCAGGGGCCCTCAGGGAACTGAAACAGGGTAGCAAACTCCAGTGGGGTGTGGGGTCACAGCCAGCATCCCACCATTCCCCTTCTCAGTGAGTGCCCAGGCGATGGACCACGGGGGCAGCCCCAGCGGGGGGCGGGGGGCAGGCAGCAGCCTGTAGGCTGTCCCCCCAGCCCCTCCCAGCTCCACTCTGCCCTGGATCGGTGCTTCTCTCCTGGGTCCTGCTTTCTTTCTCCCCTCTGACCGCAGGTCTCACCTGCGGGTCTGAGCCAGGAGTGAAAGGGGGCTGGGGCTGAGGACGGGGGGACTGCCAGTGCCCTGGAAGCCTCCGCAGACAGACCCCAGCCCCATGCTGGGCGTGCCCTGGGGGGTCCCACCCTCTCTATGCCCAGCCCCCACCTGGTCCCTGTCACCCCCTCATCTGCACTTGATTGCCCGTAGTAAAGGGTCAGGGAGAAGGGTTCTCAGGAAATGGGTGGGGGTACAGGGTGTCCTTCTGGGGAGCTGATGAAAGTGTGAGGAGGAGTCTGCCATGGGCCCCTCAAAGGCCTGGCTTGGTCAGGAGAAATTCCAGGGATGAGAGGCACACCAGTGCCCAGGGTGTGAGAGCCCCCAGGAACCAGCTGGGGATCAAGAGGCCTGTCCACGCCCAAGTGCCCCATGGCCCTCGTGAGCTGCTGGTGCTGTCCAGCCCACAGAAAGGGGGCCAGGCTGCAGGCCCTGGCTCCCACCAGGACCACGTCCCATTGACCCCACCCTGTTGGCAGCCAGTCCTCCTGCCCTGCCTGGACTCTGAGGGGCAGGTGGGGGCCTCTACGAGCCCTGGGGATCGGCCTGAGGCCAGCATTCAGCACCCGGTCTGTCACACAGAACTCAGGCCCACATGGCAGGAAGAGGAGGCAAGGGCCAGGCTGCCCACTCCCAGAAACGAATGGACTCCCTCAGGCTCACAGCTCAGCCTGAATCCTGGTGGAAGCCTGCACCTCTCGGCCCTGCAAGTCCCTCCCCCACTCTGAGTCACCCAAGGGGCCCGGAGGGCCAGCCACACGGAGACTCCCACTGCCGTCCAAGCTGTCCACCAACTGGCTGCAGAGTTCACTGCGGCCAGCGCGTCTCACTTCAATGATTTCTTACATCCCTAACAAGGTCCATTTGGGACAGAGAATTGGAGAAATGATGGAGACAGTGGCCATCCCTGTACACAGACAGGTGGGGGTGTCGGGGTGCTTAAGAGGGAGAGTTCGCTTCCCTTTGAGGCTCGGACTGGGGCTGCCTGCACCCTGCCAGCCCCCAGCCAGCACCCCCACCTCCTTGTCAAGAGCCCTCCATTTCCCTCACACATGGGGCATTCAGAGCAAGGTGCCACCCTGGGCCAAGCCACGTGCCCTGGGGCCCAGCATCCCACCACAGTGGCTGCTTAGAGTCGTGTGGCTGGGTCTGGCCAGTGAGAGACGCAATACTCTTGGTGGAGGAGAAGCTGGAGGACTCCCCTATTTCTGCCTCTGGATGGTGCTGGGATGCTGAGAAGGTGGCAGCCACTTTGTTCCCAGCTTGGGGGAAACCTACTCCTTGGCAGATAGGACAGTTGAGCCAGGATAAGTGGGTCCAGGATGTAGCATGCACTGAATGTGGGATGCATGAAGTTGTCTAGGGGTTGGGGCAGGACCCTTGTCACCCAGGGTGATTGAGAGAAAAGCCAGGGGCCCCACTGGAGCCTGGACTGAGACCGCAGTTCTGACCATCTGCAGGTCCTGGAGTGGACAGGCCCATGTCCACAGACCCTGAATGGAACACATGCCTGGTAAAACCTGGCACTATTTCAGGGTCGAGCCAAGAGTTGTGGGGCTCTGCACCATGTGCCAACCTTCATGCTCTGGGTGGCACCTATGGCATGTCTCATCTGGGTCATTTCTTCCTCCAGCCCTGGTCTAGCATTGTGCTGCCCCAGGCCTTCACAGGTCAGAGCCCACCTCCAGCCTTGCCTGTGCATACCTAGAGAGGCAGATGGCGTGACCGCAGCTCTGCTCTTCCCCGTGCTACACCCAGAGGTCAGGGGCAGAGGGGAAGCAAGTGAGCTTGAAGCACCCAGGGGACCCCCAAGGAGCAGGCGTGCCCTCCTATTTCTGGCCACTTCTCATCAGAAGCTAACTTCCGCCCCAGACCCCTTCGGAGGCATGCTTAGCAGAGAAGAGCAGACAGCTTAGAACAGGGGGTCCTGGGAGCCTCAGCTCCCCTATAAGACAGGTCCAACACCATCTGACATGCTGTGTGCGGGGCCTGGGAGTGAGCTGCACCTTCCTCTCGGCATGACACCTGGGGGCCGGGGCGCTCACCTGCAGACTGACAGGTGCAGGATGTGGGGGTCCTGCCATGAGGGAAGGTCAGCTGTCCCACCCACCACCAGGCCCCCTTCTGGGGGGCAAACATGAGGCTTCTCCCGGGCCCACGTGTGTTCAGGAGCAGACGGGTGCCCTGAGGAGCCCCAGCTTACCTCTCGCAACACCCAATCTCTCCAATCAGACTAAGGCCCTGGCAGAAAGAGTCAGGGGAGAGCACATGCTTCCCGGGAGCGGGGGTGGGGGTAGGGGGGCTTCGGTGGGTGCGGAGCTGCTGCTCACGGGAGGGCAGGCTCCCTACCCCAACAGGGTCTACAGACCCCTCTGCAGTTTCTACAGCAAATTATTGGACCCTCACCTCACAGTTTTCAAACTGTGAGTTTTCAAACTTTTAAACCATCCCCCCTTTTACTTTTCAAGGACTAAAAGATTAACTCCTTGTTTTGCCTTTGGCAGATGAAAAGGGGCATCCATGCTGGAAGAAAGGGGTATACAGTGATCCTCAAGGGCCTCGAACCATTCACAGAGGAAAGTCTTGGCCACTCCGTTACCTTCTGAACAGACCGTCCTCTGCACCCGGATGCAGAGAACAGATTCATTCACTTCCTTCCCTAAAAGGCTTGCGGTTTGTGGTGCTCTGGTGTCGGAGGTCCACCCAGCTCCTGCACGGGGAAGGGTTAGAGAAAACGGGAATACCACCCTCAGGTTCTCTGTGTGGGAGGCGGCTGACAAGCACAGTCTCCTCTAGCCATCGAAAGGAGGTGAGGTCCCGTCAGAGAAGTGGGGAGCACCCAGATGGGTGGCGGGCTGAGAGGTAGGAGGACAAAGTGCAGACCGACGGGCACAGGGTGGCTCTGGAAAGGCCCTTGGAAGGACAGTGGGCTGTGTACAGAGTAGGTGAGTCCAGCACGTGTGGGGAAAGGCCCCTAGTCAGGGCAAGTGTCTGGGGAGGGGCCAGGACGATGAGGGTCCTGGAGAACCCCCAGCCATCCCAGAAAACAGGCAGCACAAGCTGAGAGAGGGCCGGTCAGGATGCTCCTGGGAGTGGGGGCTCTCCCCATCCTGGGGCATCCACAGAGGCCCATCTGTCCTACAGCCACAGAGCAAGGATGTGCTGGCCCTGTCCCCGGGAAGGCAGGCCCCTCACACCTGGGTGGGGGGCAGACAAGACTTTCTTATGGTTCCTGTGAAAAGATACAGTGGCCCAACCTGCATGTTCCCCCTGCAGCTCTGTGGGGACCTCGCCTGCCCCAAATGAAGGGCACCCATCCATGATCTACTCTGAGTCTGCAGACGGATGGAGGTTTTTGGAGGGAGGCTCACAGGGACACTTCACTTCATCAGGGCTGCGGGCACGACCAGAAGAGACCCCCAATAGGGTAGCACGAGGCCGGGGGGGACATGCCTGCCGGCCTCCCCTTTCTGGGGAGTCCATTCGTCTGAGCCTGGATGTCTCCCCATACCAGTGAGGGGGTGCGCCCCAGCCACACCCCCACAGACCTCCCAAGCACTGTCCCCTCCTGTGAATGACAAAATTATTTCATGATTACACACAAGCAGGGCCCACGGGGGCCAATATTTACCTCTCTCATCCCTGCATCATGCCAACCAACCAGGTGGACCCAACAGGTGAGACAACAGGCCTAGAGGGGTGGATGCAGGAGGCGTGGAAACAAGGTATGTCCTGTGTGAGGGTGTGTATGTTCTGTGTTGGGGCCTGGACAATGTGAGTCTGAAGAAGGCAGGGAGAAGCGATTTACTTTACGTAGGTTGCTTCTGACACGTGGTGTGAGTGCATCTTAACAGCAGGAGAAGATGCTTATGCCCTGCGTGTGGGGGAGGAGAGCCAACAGCCTGGGCAAGGGTCCCAGCAGGTGTGGACTGGAGGGCTTGTGTCCTTCCAAGACCCTTGCATTAGGAGGAGGGGACTAAAGCTGCCATTCAAAGCCTCGAGTTCCCAACATAAGAAAAAACATCAGGAGTATAAACAAACATGCTCGTTTCTCACAAGCACTGCATTTCGAAAATAAGAGAACAGTCCGAGATGTATCATCCGGTTGTTGATTTTCTATAAAAATTTTCCATACATTCCAAAATGCACCAGGCAAGCTTTAGAGATTTCACACTTTGATACTGCTCAAAAAGCACCGTAAAAAATACATTTCCTCAGAGCCAGTGATGATGGAGAGGCTGTGGCCACCCCATCCACTTACTCTGGTCAAAAGAACACATGTCCAACCCCTTTCTGAGGCACTCTGCGTAACTTGGGCTACACGTTCTGCAGAGAAAACGCACTCTTTCCTTAAATCCCCAGAGCAGGATGCAACCAAAAATAGCTCTTTGAGAAGAAAAAGAAAAAGGAACATTACGCATTGCAGATCCATACTTTCTTCGTGGTGTGAAACATCTGGAACAAGCCAAATAGTTGGGCATTTTTGTTGAGTTTCAACACATCAGAAGAAAAGTACACCAGCGTTAAGCCAAGGGTTCAAGAAACATTTTGCGAAACGCAACAAAACAAAACCCCAAAAGGGTACTGTTGCTTTTAAAAAGTCGAATACTTACTCAGTGAATAAGTGCATGCATGCAGATGTAAGACACAGTGTATGCACGCCACCATGCCAGACCCAGGGCACTCACCGCCAGGAATCAGGGAGCTCTACGACCAGGCAGTTCCAGCCTCGGGGCGCATGCCCAGCGGCCTCTTTGCCAACAGTCCCAGGGCTGTACCTACAGGCCCAGTGTCCCAAGATTTGGAGGAGCAAAACTGCCAGAGAACATCTGATTCATGTATGAAAAATGAATTTATAATAAATTTATAAAGAAGCCTCCAGTTACATAACCTTGAATTTGCAAATAACCCGACTTGAGGTTGGCCTGTGAGTCACCCTCACACGTCACCATGAAGTGAGCGGTTCCTATCACCCATGCGTCATTCGCGGTCGATGCTATGGACAGAATGGAGGTGGAAGGCTTCAGTGCCCAAAGCTGTCTGCGGGCTCGGGGGCCTCTGCAGGACGCAGGCATTCACTCGCTCACGCCAGCATCCCTGCCCGTCCTGGGGCACACCTCCTAGGGGGGCTCTGCCAGCAGTTTGGGGGAGGCGTGATGGGAGGAGTGTGGCTGGGGAGGCAGCCTAGGGATGACACCGAGTAAGGACCTGAAGAAGCTGAGGGACTGGGGGGGGCTGGCTGCATGAAAATGAAGCCAGCAGGTGCACGGGGCTATCAGGGAAGCATCCCCCAAGTGAGACACAAGGAGGCCCCACCTCGTGCTCCATGGCACCCCGTCCTGGTGTCCGCATGATGTCCCAGGCCCACAGCCACCCACCCACTCGCCTCCTACCCACTGACCAGCCAGCAACACTCAGACCCGGTCTGCGGAAGTACTGGCTGTTCTCTCTTTACCAAAGAGGCCAAGTGCTTCTAAAGGGTACAAACACGACCTGCCTGAGAAACACATGCGTGTGCCATGGTCACCAGACATTCGCCCGCCCACCATCGCCCCCCGCTCCCCTAGGGACTCGCTCTTGCACCCGCTCTGGGGCTGCCATGATGCACACCTCAGAGCACCTTTTCAGGTTTTTTGTTTTCTTTCTCCCTCTGTCTGGTCATGTGTTTATGTTTTATTTTGAGACAATGTCCAACTTACAGAAAAGCTCTAAGAACAGCACAAAGTGCACAAACACACTTTGCCCAGAGACTCCACCAACTGTCCCACAAACACCCTTTCAGCCAGGGGTTGGGTCCCTGCGCCCAGTCTCCTTGGTCCTCTTCCACGTCCGTGACCTTAACCCTGAAGATCATCGCCAGTTACCTTGCAAACCACCCCTCAGTTTGGGTTTGTCTGGTGTTCCCTCATGGTTAGACCAAGGTCTATCCCTCCTCAACAGGAACATCACCCAAGAGAAAACGTGTTCTTCTCTGCCTCCTGGTGCATGGCACGTGACGTCAATGTACTCCACTATTGGTGGGGTCAGAGTTGGTCGTCTGGGACAGGGGGTTTCTCCATTCTAAGTGTTTCCCTTAAGCATGAATGCATACTTTGTTGGGAGATAGTTTTAAGACTACAATAATCCCACTTCTGACCCCACTTTCACGCACTGATTTTAGCATGAACATTTCTTGCCTGAGTTATTACTATAATGGTTAGTGACCACTGACTTTATAACTCATCTCTGTCTCCAGTCACCTATCCACAGCCCTTCCTCCCGTCTGTATCAGTAGTCTGCCCGAAGGAGAACTATCTCTTACCATTCATTCATTCATTCATTCATCCATAGCAATGTGGGTTTATGGAATACTATTTTATTCACTGGTTTATGATCTATTACTCTCCTTTTTCATTTTAATGCTGAAATGGTCCAGGCTTCGCCAGTGGGAGGAGCCCTTTTGGGATGGCTGTGTCCTGTGGCATGTCTCTCACCCTCTCTGAGCACTGCCTCATTTTCTGGCTCAAGATGCTCTAAGCTGACCTGTGCTCTCCCTGCTCCAACTCTGGAAGGAGGCCTGAGTTCCTTTTGATGGTGAACAGTGTCCAGAAGCCAAGATCAGAATGTGAGCTGTGCTCACAGCTACCTCGGACCTTGCCAGTGGGCAGAGCAAACACATATACACACATATTTATGTCTATAGCTATCTTTATATTTTGAAAACCAGGAGCTCACACCAGTACCTCCAATTCCAATTCAACACGACAGGATTCAGTATAGAGTAGAATGGTTTTTCCTTTAATATTTGGTAGAAATTGCTTTAAAACCATCTGGGCCTAGATTTTAACTACTGATTCAACTTTTTAAAAAAGATTTTATTTATTTATTTATTTATTTATTTATTTATTTATTTATTTATAAATAAAAGAGAGAGAGAGTGCACGCGCATGCAAGCAGCAGGAGGAGCAGAGGGGGAGGGAGAAAGTGGGGGAAAGAATCCCAAACAGACTCTGTGCTGAGCATGGAGCCCAATAGGACGCTCCATCTTATGACCGTGAGATCATGACCTGAGCTGAAACCAAGAGTCAGACGCTTAACAGACTGAGTCACCCAGATGCCCCCTGATTCAACTTCTATATATTTTTTAAAGATTTTATTTATTGGGCGCCTGGGTGGCTCAGTTGGTTAAGCGACTGCCTTCGGCTCAGGTCATGATCCTGGAGTCCCTGGATCGAGTCCCGCATCGGGCTCCTTGCTCGGCAGGGAGTCTGCTTCTCCCTCTGACCCTCCTCCCTCTCGTGCTCTCTGTCTCTCATTCTCTCTGTCTCAAATAAATAAATAAAATCTTAAAAAAAAAAAAGATTTTATTTATTTATTTGACAGAGAGAGACACAGCGAGAGAGGGAACACAAGCAGGGGGAGTGGGAGAGGGAGAAGCAGGCTTCCCTACTGAGCAGGGAGCCCAATGTGGGGCTCGATCCCAGGACTCTGGGATCATGACCTAAGCCTAAGGCAGATGCTTAACGACTGAGCCACCCAGGTGCCCCAGGATTCAACTTCTTTAATAGTCATATGACTATTTGGGGTTTTTATTTCTTCTTGAGTCAATTTTAATGAGCTAAATTTTCAGCAATGTGTACATTTATATTTTCAAATTTATTGGCATAAATTTGTTCATAATAGCCTCAAATTATCTTTTTTTAAAGATTTTATTCATTTATTTGAGAGAAAGAGAGAGAGAACATGAGTAGGGGGAGAGGCGGAGGGACAAACAGACTCCCCACTGAGCAGGGAGCCCATTGTGGGGCTTGATCCCAGGACCCTGTGATCTTGACTTGAGCCAAAGTCAGACGCTTAACTGAGCCACACAGGCCCCCTTTAAATTATCTTTTAAATATCTGTAGCATCTATAAGCATGTTCCCTTTACATCCTTAATACTGTTTATTCTTTTTTCTGCATCCAGTCTCACCAGATCTTTATAAATTTTATCATTGTATAGGAACTCTATCGTATATTTCTTTTCCATTTCACCAGTATCTTCTCCTTTATTATTTTCTTTCTTTGACTCTCTTTTTATTTTACTTTTCTTCACCAGAACTACTAAACCAAATACTTAGTTTATTAATTTTCCACTTTTCTTTTATATATAAACTCATAAGGTTATTTATATCTGAGGATTACTTTAGCTGCATCCTACACATTTTGATTATAAATATTTTCTTCCTTACATAATGTTTTCTTCTTCAATCTATGAGTTATTTACAAGTGTGTTTATTTCCAAATATAAAGGTTTTCAAGTCATCTATTATTGATTTCCAGCTTAATTGCACTGAGGTCTTAACATGAATTTGTCATAATTTTGTCTTTTGAAATTTATTGAGACTTGCTTTATTGACCAATATGTTTTCAGCATATTTACAAATTTCATGTGGGTTTGAAAAGATGTGAACTCTATAGTTTCAGAGTATAGTGTTTTATGTGTGTCCTTTAGATTTACCTTTTTGCATCATTGAAATCTCCTAGAATCTTTACTGATTTGTATTTATTTGATCTATTAAATACTGAGAGAATTACTTAAAATCTTTCAGGATGATGAATTCATATATTTTTCTGAATAGTTCTGTCAATTTTTGTTTTATATTTTTAAGGTTATGTTACTAGAAGTACAAATTTTAGTGCTTGAAAAAATTTTTTCAATTTAAAATTTTCATTGATTTAAATTTTAAAAATCATTATATAGTGACTCCCTTTGATCTTAAGTAAGGTTTTTTAACCAAAAATCAAATTTTTTACATTAAAATGGCTTCATCAGATTTCTTTCAGTTAGCACTTTTCCAACATATCTTTCCCCAAACTTTTCCTTTCACCTTTTCCGTGCCGTTTGTAAGTTGATACAGTAATCCACTCTAATAATCCTTATCTTTTAGCTGGCATATTTAGTCTATTCACATTTACTGTAATTTGTGACATACTTGGGATTTTGTGTTTTCTATTCCATGCTTCCATATCTCTGTTTTCTCCTTTCTTGTCTTTTTTTCTTTGATTGATTACATTTTTTCATTCTATTTTCTCTCTCCACTAGTTTGAAAGGAAATCCCATTTCTCTCATCCTGATGACTATCCTGGACATTGTATGATGAATTAGCTCATCAACTTTCCCAGGAAATTTACACATGAACCACTGAAGTCTGTGCCTCAAGTCTCCCTCTCTACTTTTATATGCTTTTATGGTTAGGAATTTATTCTCTTTCTGGTTTTGTTCTTACAATACATCATTATACTATTTTATACAGTCAGTGTTTGCTTCAATCTGCCCACATAGTCACCACCCTCCTATTCTTCCTTCTATCTCCACTCCAAGTCTCCACCTGGAATTCCCTTCTTTCTGCATGAAGTCCTTTAAAATTTCCTTTTATAAAACTCTCTTTGGGTTCTCAGCCTCACATAGTTTTTAGTCTCTGAGTATTCCTTAATTTCCTACAGTCTCACTGATATATCATAACAGGTTTCAGATATTTTATCTTTGCATTTTTGGCTATTAGCAGCAGAATGACTGATTGGTTATTGGTCCATTGTATTTTTGGAAACAGAAGAAACCATATACTTGGTAGCAGAATTCCCCATTAGACTCCAAATGCCAAGGGGATGGAGACCATGGTGGCTCTTCTGTTTTCTTCCTTATAACAGGTTGTTAATATGGAACTCTTTCTGTCTGCAAGAGTTGAGGTCCCAAAACAACAGGGTCCCAACTATACCCAAGTCCCAAAGTGAGATTCCAGGTGACCTAGGCAGAATTGCAAGGGAGGTGTCAGAGATGAGAGATGCTCAAGGCTGGGAGAAGGGTCTCCTTGGAGGGGCTGTGTTGTGAGCCCGATGCCCCCACCTGTACCAGGAAATCAGTGAGGGCTGGTATCTCTCTACACTCAAGAAATCCAAAAGACAAAGGCAGTGCCTGAAGCTCCCGGTAGGCACCCAGCCTGCACCAACATGGTAAGTGCTACCTGCCAACCTGGTGGGTCCAAGGTACACGTTTCCTGGTGAGCAGGTAGGGCCACAATGCCCCCAAACTGGCCTGGGATGTGTCAAATCCTCCAAATCCTCCTAGAGACATGAGCAGAGGCCTCAACAAAGGAGGCTAGAGGCACCATCTGACACCTGAAGCTAAGAAAGGAGGTGTCAGGGACCAGTTTTGGAGAGGATGGAGTACCAGTGTTACCAACTGCAGTAGAAGACCCCTGGGTCCCCCACTGAGCCCTGCCTGCTAGCTTATGGCAATGCTGCTCACCTAGGACCTCACTGAACCCTTGCCTCTCCTCCCTGCTGCTGCGCTGAACCCGAAGGGCAGGAAACCACAGCTACCACTGGGGCAGGACCAAGAGGAGAAGCATCCCTTGAGCCCCAGCCCTCCTGCCGGCGGCAGCCCCAGGTGAGGGTGAGGGGAAGGCTCACACTTGAAAGACAGGTCATACTAATACCAAGCTCAGCCTGCTTAGGGAGCCAATGTGAAGAGGGGGTGTTGGGGGAGAGACACTAAATTCTCTGGAAGGGACCAGAAACATTGGGGCTGTCCTGGTTCTTCCAGGGGTAGTGGGGGAGCCAGCCACAAAGGAAGTTTGCTGGGGCAGGGAGGAAAAAAAAATCAAAGCTGTTCTGTGTTGACCCTGCGTTCTGGCTCCTTCTCAGTCCTGAGCTGACGCAGAAACCAGGAGGGAGGGAGTGAATCCGTGCATGCACAGACCAATGAATGCCTGCTCCTCTTCCTGGAAGTAATTTAGATATGGCAAGAGAAATAAAATGGCACATAAAATAATCAAGGAAGATCTGACAACTACTGAGGGACCTTCCTGGGAGCTGGGGTCAGAAGCCGGTGGCCACAGATGTTAGGAGAGCACAAGTGCTCCACCCCGAATGACTCAAAACTACTGCGTCTTTGCTGGAAATGCCACAGGGAGCCATCTTCCAGAAAGCGCTAGTGATGGGGAGGAAGGGGTAAGGGAAGGTGGCTCCAGGAGCAGATGAGGAGGTAAGAGGCCGCAGTGACCCACAACCACGTCCCTGGGGGATGAAGCCACTGGATGCTCCACATAAGAGGAGAGGAGGCAGGTCCCAACCCTCCTGCCCCCAGAGGGCCCTTCTCAGTCAGCTTGAGCCGCCATAATGTGACACCTTGCCCAGGTGTTTAAACAACAGACAGGTATTCCTCACAGGTCTGGAGCCTGAGGTCCAAGGTCAGGGCAACAGCAGATTCGGTTTCTGGTGAAAGCTCCCTTCCTGGCTTACAGACAGGGAGAGCCCTCTGGTGACTCTTCTCAGACGGGCACTAATCCTGTGGGGTCGGGTCCACCGCAGGGCCAGATTAAACCTTAATACTCCTAGAGACATCTCCAAACACAGCCACATGGGGGTAAGGGCCTGTGAGTGCGTTTGTGGGGGTGCAAACATCCAGTCCGTGACAGGGCTCTTCAAGAGAAGGGTAACTCTCGTGACAGCCAAAAACAGGTACAATGCAGCTAAGCAACCACAAATGCCCCAGTCGTGGGTCACAAGCCCATCAAGAAGCACTGCCCTCCTGACATGCTTCCCAGCCATTGGAGGCTCTGGGGACACACCCTCCCACCAGGAGAGCAGGGACCCAGATCCACCCCTGCAGGGCTCCACAGTGTGTGTGCGGAACCGGACCCCACAGGCTGAGCACAGAGAACACAGAGGGATGGGAGGCCCGGACACGATCCACGGGCAGCCCTGTTCCAGGGTGACAAATCTCCACGTTCCCACAGAGCCCAAACTGCTTTTCCACTTCCCGTTCCCCCTGGGTTTTGTTCATTGACACTGTTCCCCTCCCTGACACTTCTCTCCACAGCATCGGGAGCCCCGACTGATGCTCCCGTCCGCAGGACTCACAGGGTGGACGCAGCGGGCGGACCTCGGGCTCTTCGTCACCTGTAAGCAGTGTTTCTCCACCACAGGTGCTTATCCCTCTGGCCAGTGAGTCTCCCAGAGGAGCCCACTCTGCAGAGCTTCTGCCTGGGGAAAGGGGCCCTGACTGACCACTGGGCTTAAGTGAGGGGGTGCTGGGGCTTTTTGGACCCCCACATCCTGGGGGAACCAGCTTTGCTCTGGCCCCACCTCAAGGGCCCTTTATGCTTCTCCTCTTGCCCCACCTTCTCCCCTTTTGTCAGCCCTCAATTTCCTATTTTGCAAACAGTGAAATTCACAGTCGTGGAAAATCCCACTCTTGTGTTGGAGCAGAGCGGTTGCTAACAGAAGCACTGGGCATTGCCTATGTAAAATCCAGGTAAACAAAATTTCAAAAACCCTGCGGCTTTCAAAAACCCGCAAAAGCCAACACTGAAGTAAACATTACAGGCAAATTTTGAGGCCTTATTACCCTTTGAGGCTGAAATTTTCTAGGTCACATCCTTCCCAAAGGTAACATTTTATGGAAGCTTTAATGAAATTAGCTCATCTATTTCTGAGTCAGGAAGCGCAGATTAAGATCCAATTTTTGTAGCCTGACTTTTTTCTAACTGCACAGTGGAAACGAATCCAAGAAAGTTTTGAGAATTTCCTCTAAAATGTACAGCTTGAGGGGGATCACAAACTTCAGAATCTCTGGTAGAAAAGGCATTGTGGAGAAATCAAGTTTGTTGGACCCTCACCGTGACAGTCGCCATGTAGCTGTGAGCTTTGACTGACGGGCCAGCCGCAGGACCTCGAGTTGCCTCTAAAGGCCGACGTGAAGGGCGTCCGCTCGCACCAGCGGGAGGCGTGGGGTAGCACCTGGTTAAGAAGAGCTAGGCATTCAGGTCGATACTAGGACAGTGGCCTGAACTCTTGGAAACAGTAGATCGGAGCCTTTCTGAGAACACCAAACCCGGCCTGACCGGGTACAGCTCGATCCCTCCGGAGAAGAAGTGACCCCGTCGCCTCCCAACCGCTCAGCCAGGAGGTCAGCTGGGCAAGGGTGTGTCCGTAGGAGGAGGTGAACCACCAACCCCACCCAGGGCAGCCCCAAGCCTAGCCCAAGCTGTCCAAACGGGCTCAGTGGAAGCTGGGCATCCAGAACAGAAGTGCTTCACGAAGCCAAGTCTGGGGACCACGCCTTCGACGAGTCCTGGCACCCACTCCACGGTTCTCCACCACACTGCACGACTTTCTCAACTTCATCCCATCACAAACCTCCTGAGAGAGCACCCCTGTGCTACACAGCTGCTAAAATGTTCCAAGTCACCCCAGTAAACCGACCTCAACACCACTGGAGCTCAGGTGACCACCAAATAGCCCCAGTCAGGGGGATGGGGCCTCCCTGAGGGGACACAGGAGGGGTCCATGAGAGGTCTGTGCAGTGCCCCCATCCCGGTGCAGAAACCTGGGCACAGCCCCTAGTCTCCTCGAAGCCCCCAAGGACCCAGTCATCAGCACTGAGCCCACAGTTAGCCGGGAACGATACGGCCTCAGCCCCACTCGCAGGTCCCACTGGCCGGGTGACTACTGATTTTTAATTTAAAAAAGTAATTCAAAACCCCTGAGATGTTACTCTCAGCTTCTGCTCAGAACACAAGCTGGGAAGAACACTGTCCCACCTTTCAACAAAGTGTGGTACCATCTTCTGATCTGTGGGTTTTCTTGGCCCATCAGACACCCAAGGTTGAGGGCAACCAAGAACACAGATCTAAGATACCAGAGCTTCAAGAGAGAGAGTCATGAGCCAGACGTAGGGACACTGGGAAAGAGAATGCAGACAACACTCAGACGCGGTGATGAACGTGACCGGCGAGAGAACACAGAAGCCTGTGCTTATGGAGGTTGGGGGACAGGAATCTGCACTACATACAGCTGCCCACAGAGGAAAGAGAGCCGTGAGAGGGTCCTGGTGGAGGCCAGGGGAGGGCACCAAGCCCTGTCCCCCGAGGGCCTGGGGATCCCCAGTGCTGCTGGGGAAGGAGCACAGAATCCCTCTGTCCCTGGGGAAGGGGCCCCGACCTAGGAGGCTCCACCTGAGACACAGGACCTGGGCAGCGAGGAGCCAAACCCTTAGAGAGCCTGGGGTAGGGGACTGCCTCAGCACAGCCCACAGACAGCACCTGCCCCTCACCTGCTCTGGGAAGCCCACCAGCCCACAAGACCCTCCTGGCGACCTCCACTGAGGGCCACCCCACCCCATGGCACCCACCATTCTCTGCCACCCTCCAGACTACTTTTTTGCCGCCAGCCATGGATGTCTGGGTGATGGACACCTGGATGGCACCCTTTTAACCCAAAGAAAAAGTGGGTGGTTTAGTGAGGAGGACTGACCTGGGCTGAGTCCTGAGTGAACTCCAGGCTCGGGCTGCAAAATCCCACAGGCCCGGTCGGGGACGGAAGACGCAGGTAGCATGGGGAGGCATGGGGGCACGGGGGAATAGGGATGCCCTAGAGGGGTCCAGGGCATGGCCGATGCCTTGGCTACCAGCCCCCAGGACCAAGCCTGGCTCAACAGACCCGATGGCCATATAGCCTAGTGTGCTTGGCCTCCCACTGAGGGCAGGCGACCTTTACATCATGGCTTGGGACAAGCCTGGACTACCCACAGGGGTCCACGCCCCAGAGCAGAGTGAGGACATACATGGGTGGGCTCCCAGGGTTCTGGGATATGGGATGGAGGTTGAAAGGAAACCCCATGTAGAGCCTTCACACACAGAGCAGGCTCTCCAAGGCCAGCAGTGGTCAAAGGATCTAGGATTCCCACTCCGTAAGAGAAATGGAGGCCAAAGTGGGGGGTTCTTTGGAGGGGCCAGTCGGTGAGGTGCCCAGCTGGAGTATCCACTGGGCAGAGTTGTCCACAGGCCCCTCATCTTCCCTCACAATGGGCTCTCTGGAGGAAGTCGGGGTTGGGGGGATGGCTGAGTCCTCGGGAAAACCACCCTCCCTCTCCTGCGGGGCTGGAGAAGGCCAGCAACACGCACTGGCTGAGTCACACCTCAGGCACATTTGGATTTACAAGGAGCCCGGGCCTGGCCAGTCATCTCAGTGCAAACTGCTCCCACCAGTGTGGAGGTGGGACAGACCTGGGTTCACATAGCCCCAGGGCCTCAGCCCTGGCCCACTGTCCTCACTGCAGCCCCAGCATTTTGTTCAGCAACGTGAAGAAGATGTGCAGAATTTGACCCCCAAAGCCTTCAGGCAGAGCATGGACTCTGCTGTTGGCCGCAGCCCCCACCACTCCCTAGTGGCCATACCTGCCCCTTTACACATTCATTTTACTCATTCCCAAAGACATGTAGTAAGTCATGATTTTCTGAGAAGTTCAGACTTAATTCAAGATGATGGCAACAGTCACAGGCTCTGAAATAGGGTGGTGACAGTCACATTTCTTTCCCCCCAGGAACTGAGCCAGGCCACAGAGAGAATAAGCCTGGCCCAGAGCATCAGATGTAGGGCAGCACCCACCCACAGCTACTGCGAGGGTTCGACATGCCAGGGACTCCTTGTGCAGAGGGTGCCTGGCCTGGGTCACAGCATCCCCAGGACAGGCAAAGCAACAACACGGAAGGCAGGTCGCTCAGTAGTTAGGCTAGCTAATGGGGGAACATGGCCTCCTGAGCTCAGCCCCATCCTGCTCCCCCACGAAGCAGACCTGCCTGGTCCTCTGAAGCCCTGAGGCTGTGCGCAAGCCAACCTGCCCCTCCCACAGAGCCTCTCTGGTTCACCAGCATTCAGGGACTGCTCCTCTAAATGACCCCCAAAGACAGGGGGTGCAAACCAGCCCCCCAGCAAAGTAGGGTGAGACCCAGGTGACACCGCGGTGGGCACCGGCGACACCCAGCCGGGCGCACCTGGGCACAGGGGAGGGTCCTACCTTGGAAGAAGCTCTTCACCCTGAGGTAGCTGACGCTGAGACGCAGGACAGAGAGCTTGTCTAGCTTGGACACGATGTCGGGAGGAAGCGGCAGCAGGCTGGCCAGGTGGTCCAGCTCGGCATTGAGGCGGTCCCGGTGCCTCTTGGAAGGGTTTGACTTCTCAGCCCCCGTGGCGGGCCTCCTGCAGGGAAGCAGCCACAGTCAGACTCGGGGCTCCCCACCAGTGTCCGTAACCGCATGGGCTGCAAACCCATCCCCAGAAGTGACCTTATGGTGCGATCAGCTTCTAAATGAAAAAGGTGTTGAGAAGGACAAAAGTCTCTTGATCCTGGGATGCAGGGTGGCTCAGTGGGTTAATCTTCTGCCTTCGGCTCAGGTCATGATCCCAGGGTCCTGGGATCGAGTCCCGCATCGGGCTCCCTGCTCCGCAGGAGGCCTGCTTCTCCCTCTGTCTGCCGCTCCCCCTGCTTTGTGCTTGCTCTCTCTCTAATAAATAAATAAAATCTTAAAAAAGAAAAAAGTCTCCTGATCCTGGGCACACAAGGAAGCGGGGACCCCATTACCAGGAAGGGCACTCAGAGACAGACAGCAGGCCTCTTGGGAACACGGCTGTGAGCAAGCTGTGTGGCTCCAGCACATTTCTTGACCTCTCTGTGCTAACTTCCCCCCCTCAGCCTGTTTCAGGCTTTTTTTAAACAGACGACCTTTTCGCTACCCCTGCGGTGTAGGTGTGACTGGCCTCTCTGGGCTCAGTTTCTCCTCTACACTGCGGGGCTGAAAGGGGCCAAGGAAAGAGTAATAATGGAGGACCCTTGGGTGCTTGGGCACTGTCGTGCCCGCCCCTCGGAGGCCCTGAGGTCACGGGCTGTGCCACTGAGGGAGCTGGAGCCCTGGGTCCCGTCTCCCCTTGCTCCACAACAGACCAGCTCTCCCCCACAAGGGGGATCCCCCGGCCCAGGGCTTCCCTGTCCACCATCCCTGCACAGAGCAGAGCTGACCCCAGACCCCAGCTGCTTCCCAGTGACCTCCCTCATCTGACTCTCTGAGCCCCCAGGATGACCGTCCCCTTCCTCTGACCTTATGTCCCCCTCACAGAAGCAGCTCCTTATAGGCCCTTCCTAAAGGTCACCCACATAAAAGCATCTGAAGCTAAAATGAGTCGGGGGAGGAGGCCGTTGGCAAGCTTGGCAATGGTGTGGCCTGGCTCCCAGGGCCAACCCTCCCTGGGGTCACGGTGCCTGGCAGGCGGGAGGGCTCCTGCTGTTTTTAGGGGCTGGGGTCTCTTCCATCCAGAAGCTCCTGTCACTTACAAGGCTGGTGAGGTCGAACAGTCTGTCTGTGAGAAGGAGGTGCACAGCACACATCTTTTTTGCAGAGTCTGAGGGCCCAGGCCACAGAAAACACACGAAAGCCTGCTGCTCCAGTCCCTGAGGCCACATCTTTGTCTCTCTTTGTTTTGGGGATGCTTTTTTTTTTTGAGGTATAATTCACATAACATATTTCAAAATGTACATTCACAGGGCTGTGTAACCACATCTCTATCAAGTTCCCAACCGTCTCATCACCCCAAATAAAACCCTATACCCATTTATCAGTCTCTCCCTGTTTTCCCCTCCACCAGCCCCTGGCAACCACAAGCGGCCTTACGTCTCCATGGATTAGCTGTTCTAGACATTTCATGCACCTGGAATCCCACAATGTGAGACTTTTTGCGTCTGGCTTCTTCCACGTAACATCATGTTTCCAGGATCCACCTGTGGTGTAGCCCTGGTCAGGACAAGGTTCCTTTTCCCAGGCGTGTGGACAGACCACACTGTGCCCCGCTGTTCCCCAGAGGACAGGCATCTGGGCATTGTACAGAATGCTCCAGCAAACACTCAAGCTAAGACTTTGTGTGAACCTCATTTCCAGTTCTCTCGGGGACATGCCCAGGAGTGGGCAGCTGGGCCAGTGTGCTCACCCCATTCCACTCTCAGGGGAGCTGCCAGACCGTGCGCCCGCCAACGCCCCCACTGGCAAGACGGAGGGTTCCGTGGTCCACATCCTCGACGACACAGTATTTTCCTTTTCCCGTAGAACAGCCGTTTGCACAGGAGGGAAGTGGCACCTCACTGTGGTTTGATCTGTATTTCCTTAATGACCAAAAATGTTGAGCATCTTTTCGCAAGTGTCTTCTTTGGAGAAATGTCTACCCAAGTCGTTGCCCATTTTTTCATGGGGTTATTATTTGTCATTTTAATGTTGAGTTACAGGAGTCCTTTATATTGTAGATACAAGTCCTTTACCAGGTATGCTATTTACAAATATTTTGCCCATGTCTTTGATTGTCTTTTCACTTTCTGCTGGTTTTCTTCCTTAACAAGGCACTTGGCCCCAAACCACTCCTGTTACTAGCCAAAATGTAAACTGGCAGAAGGCCTGGGGACAAACTGAGTGACTCCAGTGGGGCTGGCGCATGCTAGCAGGAGGAGAGTCCCCCCGCCCCGGCCCGTCAGTGAGACACCCAAGGTCTCCCCAGAGACAGGGCACTACCCAGGGCAGGTGTGGGGGTCAGAGAAGGGGAGACAGTGGGAGACAGGCAGATGGCCCCAGCTGAAGTCTCACCTCTGTGTAGGGTTGGGGGGAGCTGCCACCTGCCTCCCCTGACAGCCTGTGCCTGAGAATGAGCTGAGCGGTGACTGTTCCCCACCCCTACCCCAACTCCCACGGGGCGCCTGGGGGAGGGACACTAGCCTGCTGGAGAGATGGATGTTGGAAGAGCCCCTTCAAAATGTCTCACAGCACCAGCTGCCCCCTGATGTATCTCTACCACCCCTCTCCCCAGCCCCATGGGACAGAGCGGGAACCATCCTACCCCATGCCCTCACGCAGGGGAAGCACCCCACCAAGCTGGCCTCACGTGGGGTGGAGGAAGCTCCAAGTCCCTGGGCAGAGACTCAGCAGGAGGGGATGGGGGACGAGAGACCAGGGCCATTAGCAGGAAGGCTGGCTCAGACGGAAGCAAAATACAGAATACCTGGAGGAAACCAGGCAATGCTCCCCCAAACTGACCTACAGGACAGTCAATGTAATCGCAATTAAAATGCCAGCAGGACTTTTTACAGAAACTGACACGCTGATTCTAAAATGTACATGGAAATACAAAGGACCAAGAGTAGGCAATTAAAGAAGAACAAAATTAGAGGATGTATCCTTTTGATTTTAGGCTTTCTATAAATCCACAACATTCAAGATGGTTTGGTATTACAGGAAAGATAGAAGTCTACAACAAAGGAACAGAGTAGGCAATCTAGAAACAAACCCACATTTTTGGCCAACTCATTTGACAAAGATATTATGGCAGTTCAACAGGGAAAGAAAGTCAACTGGACACCATGAAAACAAGTGATCACCAGCTCTCACCTCACACAAGCCCCCCAAATTAACTCAAAGTGGATCACAGACCTAATCTACAGTCTACTCTAAAACTTTAGAGGAAAATACAAGAGAAAATCTTTGGGACCTTGGGATAGTCCCAGGACACTTAGAAGACACACCCACACTCAAAATCATAAAAAAAAATTGATAAATTGATCTTCATCAATATTTTTAAATGTCTTTTGAAAATCACCATTAAGAAAATGAAAAGGGGGCCCCTGGATAGCTCAGTCAGTGGAATGTGCAAGTTTTGATCTCAAAGCTGTGAGCTGGAGCCCCACATTGGGCGTAGAGATTACTTAATTACTTAAGAAAAAAAAAAGACAACAAAATGAAAAGGGAAGCCACAGATTGGGGGACAGTGTCCATAAGAGCTTATATCCAGAATACATAAAGAAGTTTTATAATTCAATAAGAAGACAAACAACCCAATATGAAGAAAGGCAAATTATTTAAACAGACTCTTCACCAAAGAAGATATGTGGACGGTAAATAAGTACATGAACAGATGCCCAGCACCACTCAGGAAGGGCGGACGAGAGCCTCGGGGAGGCTGCCCCACAGCCTGTCGGAGAGCTGGCCAGGAGGCGCCGTTCGGGAAGGAGGCCGAGGAGCTGAGGCCCGTGCGCGGCCGCTGGGAACACAGATGGCACAAAGGCTTTGGAGATCAGCTTGGCGGTTCCCTGAAAGTAACTCGCATGTGCTGTAGAAGTCGAAAACCCCACTCCACACAAAGCCTTGTAAGTAAACGTTCACAGCAGCTTTACTTGTAACGGCCCAAACCTGGAAGCACCTGATGCCTGTGCACAGGTGACTGAACAAAGCGGTGCATCCGAACGCCGCAGCTCCACTCGCTGTAACCAGGAGCACACTCGATGCACCAAGCAGCAGGTGAATCTCAAGATCATGCCCAACAGAATGGTGTATGATTCCACTTATAGAAAATTCCAGAAACACAAGGCAGGCTACCGGACAGAGCACATCAGGGCTGCCTGGACAGAGGTGAAGGCAGGAACGGCACACAGGGCACTCTGGCTAGGATTCGAGTGTCGGTGATCTTGATTTCGGTGATGCTCCATGTGCTTACACGTGTCAAACCTGACCAGTGCATCTACACACGCACAGTTCCATCTCCTTCAGTTACAGCCCAGTGAGGAGAAAAGTGCAAGCAACAAACACCTCCAGGAGCTATGGTGCCAGCCCTGGAGAGCAATCAGACCCCCACGGGGTTTGGCCTCCAGTTTCCCTAGAACACGTCCCTAGAGAGGTGTTCTGCTCACAAGCACACGGCCGGCAGTCCCCTGGGGCAGATGGACACACAGACATGCCTGGTGGCCGCTTCCCTGCACCTGGCACGCAGAGCCAGGTGGAGTGGGTGTGCTGGCGCATGTATTGGCAAACATCCAGCGACTGTTCAAGTTACCCCAGGGTCTCTCATCGCCGACCCCCCACCCAGTCCCCAAGCTTAAACGCCCAACACCCTCTGAAAGCAGTGAGGAAGAAACCGATTGTCAACAGTGTTAGGAATAAGCAGTGGTCATGGGAAAAGAAGAGACAGATTCAGGCCCTAACCACAAACCAGGAAAAATTCCAAGTGCTTGAAAGTTTAAAATATGTATTAGGGACCCATAAAAGTTTACAGAAAATACTGGAAATTCCCTCATAAGCTTATAGCAGGGAGATCTTCTGGACTGCGATGTAAGATTAATTAGCTACCAGGGAAACGGTTAATAAATCCAACCTCATAAAAATTAATTTTTCCGCATAGCAAAGAACATGATAAGTAAAATCAAAACCGGAGGAAAGTGTTTGACACAGATTCAAGAACTAGTGTGTCTAGTATAGAACTAGCTCCTAAGACTCAAGAAGCACAAAACACAAACAATCTGATAGAGAAATGAGCAAAAGTGATCAACATAGTTTGGAGAAAAGGAAATCCAGATGGTGTTCTAACCTGACTTACGGGAAGAACACAAATTAAAATGCCCAAAGTCTGAAATGCAGCACGTGCACAGGGCAGGAAGGGGGCCTGTTCCAGCAGAGGCGAGCATGCTCAGAATGCTGGGGAGCTGGTGGCGCCCTTCACAGTCCCCAGGGCCCACACCCTCGGACAGAGCAGCCCCGCGGCCAGGAAAGCTGCCCGGGCGGGGCCTGACTCACCCTCTTGCAAGGCAATGACCAGCTGCTGCTCCGTGGGTGCTGGCAGGAGGCATGAGTCTCCCATTACTCACCCACGGCAGGCAGCGTGCCCCTCCGCGTGTCTGCGTCATTTACCACGTCCCCGAGTCCCGTGGGAGCGACCCAGGCGGGCCCCAGGCAGGTGCTGCTGTGTAGGGTCTGCGGCTGGGGAAGCCCAGCTCGGAGAGTCCACCACTTGCAGAGTGAGCAGTAAACAAGCTGCCCGAAGGGAGAGTCCACCTCTTTCCCCAAGTTTGCTCACTCCAAACACAACCCTGAGAGGCAGCCCAGGGAAGGGTGGCGCCAACACGGACATGCCAGGATGTGTGGCGCCCACGGCGGACCGCTGTCCAATGGTGAGCACGCATGCAAAATGACGCAGGAGGTTCTGGGCGCCACAGGGCGGGCACAGGTGTGCACCCAGACGGAAGGACATCTGTGCAGACGCCGTCACTCTGAACGGATGTGTGTCCACACCTGCTGCTTTATGCAGGAGCCTCTCAGGACAGGCTCACTGGAAACTATTCAAGTGGATGCCAGTGACTGGGCAGGAGGGACCTGCTGGGGGTCTGAGTTTTGAGTCAGATGAACATGAGACTTCTTTAAAACGTCAATAAATAAAATGAATTACTTTGTAATAAATGCCTCAAAAACTCATTATCTCAGACCCTGTTATTGGAACAAAAACATAATAAAAGCAGGAAAGTTAGCTCCCTTGCCCCAGATGGCCCAGCACACAGAACATGGTGCACACAGATGTGTCCTGAGGGTCTTCTTTCCTCACTCAACATGACAGTGTGTTCACCAGCACAAATCCTGTCCGGCACACACGAGCAGGACTGTGTTCCACCAGAGTGGTCCGCCTGACCCTGGACCCAGTCATGGAAACCCCCAGCCTTCCACCTCGTCAGGGACGCGCTCAGCGTTCTCCTGCCCCACTCTTCGCCCACACAGCTGGGGAGGCCCACGGTGGCCACGCAGCTGACTCAGGTGACAAACTCACTTTCCAAAGTCCAGCCTCTCAAGCCTCTGCTGTCTATCCTCAGGTGGTGGTGGTGGCCACATTCCTGCAGACCTATCAGACTCCTGTAGCCACCAGGGGCCAGGAGGGCAGCTGGGGTCACAGAAACACAGACCCACCTACAGACAGCACTGCTGGTGTGCATCCCACACACAGAGCCTTGCATTCATGTGCTCACACTCACTCAGAGCTGTATTACACACACACACACACACACACACACCCACCCTAGAAGCCCAGCCGACAGCGGGACATGCTGTAGGACCCCCGGTGGAGGAGCCAGAGACAGCCCCGGGGCACAGCGGGGTAGCTCCAAGCCCCCATCATTCCCGCCACCACCGCAGACTTCACACCTGAGTGATCTGAATGCCCCTGGGCCAGCAGAGGGACTGTGTCCAGGGCGTGAGGGCACCGGTTCCCCTCCCTACTCTGTAAACCTCCTGGAGGCCCCCAGGCAGGGGGACAAGCCGTGCGCTGTGTCCCTCACGTGTGGCAAAGCTCGCAAATGGGCTGTGGTGTGTCCTCGTGAAGACAGGCTTTCACCAGGGCAGAGAGGGGCTCTGGTGCTCACTAAAAATCATGGTGACGCTTCAGGCCCCCGTATTGACTTCTGGCCCAAAGGTGTCACTCGGCTCTGACCACGCCTTCTGATCAAAGTTAGGAAAGCAGCCCAAAGCTATTAACAAAAGCTGCAGTGGGCTTCCAGCTCTGCAGCTCACCTGCAGCCCCAGACCCTGGTTCTGCTGCTATGGCTGCAAGTCCCCCTCCCCATCAGGAAGACACAGCAAAGCCTCTCCCTCACCCACTTCGTTCTGAAAATTCACTCCTTTTGATGAAAATACAAGTGCCTCCCCTTCAACATGAGCAATCAGCAAAAACAGAAGACGTGATACTTTACTGTTTCTGAACAGGCTTTCTTCTTTTCCTTCCAGCATATGTGCACTCCCCTGGTGGGATCATCATCTCTGGCCCTACAAGAGAAAGGGAGCATAAAGTTGGTTATGTTGAAGGGCCCCCAGTGTCCACACGACTCCCCAGACCACCAAAGGCAGCACTGTCAGCTAAGGTCTGCTGTGCTAATCAAGGAGGCCACAGTGACCCCACACTGGGGTCCCACTCCTCCTCCATCACCGAGCCTGCCAGTGTGAACCACTCACACCCTGTTTCACTCAGCAGGAAGATGCCAAAGGGCCCAGTGAGGACACACAGCCCTGGCCGTGACATCTCCCCTTTGACCATCAGCGTCATAGTCCCAAGCCTGACCTGAGGACCCGAGTCACTACACTCGTGTAGAGAACAGCCCTGTGCTCTTGCAGTTGGTTCAGAAAGCTTATGGTAGATAAATATCCTGAGCCTGTCCTCAGAAAATAGAAGCCATTCCATGGCATCCATGAGCAGGACACACAGCTAAGGTACCAAAGAGCAGTTTGCTGCATCAGGGTTCTCATGGGGCTGTTCCTCTGGCAGGGGCTGCATGTGTCCTCTCTTGGTGGTGTTTGTGGTGGGTCTTCTTCCTCTTCCCAACCCTCCCCTTTATGGCCCTGTGCTTCTGAGCCAACAGGCTTCCTCTTTTGTATGTAAAATCTCCCACTCAATTCCGCAGCACTGGACTTGTACTTTAGCCACTAACTTGCAGCTGCACCAAGCCCAGCTGAACATACCCACCAGCCTCCCCCAGCAGTGCCGGACATGGCGCCTGTATCCAAGAGGAGGTCCCCAAGGAGTAGCCGAGGATCTGTGCCCTGAGGCTGGTTGGCTCACGCATCACCACTTTTGGATGCACCAAAATCTTGATTTTTCCATGCAGTGAGCCCTCACAAACATCCTGTTTGTGTATATGAGTCCTGTTTGGGTATATGAGCCCTCACAAACATCCTGGCAGACCCATGTGCTGTGACCACTCATTGCCAGGCACTGGGCTAACAGACTTGGAGCAGAGCTTAGGAGCCCTTACCTAGTCTCAAGAAGAGGTGTGTGTGTGAAGTGAAATATGTCACGAACGTGCTTTAAATATAAGAAACACACTTTGAATATAAAGACATAAGTAGGTAAAGCAAGTGGACACGAAAATATACGCCATGCAAATAGTAATCAAAAGAAGCTGGGCTAGTTATGTGGGTATCAGACAAAGTAGACTTAAGAAAAACGAATATAACCAGGGACAACAACATTCCTTTCTTGGTAATCAATAGAACAAGTAAACCAAAAATCAGGAAGGATTTAGAATATCCAAACAATAACAGACTTGAACTGATTGACATTTATAGAACACTCCACTCAACAACAGCAGAATACGCATCCTTGGCACATGGAACATTCATCAAGATAGACCAAATTCTGGGACTTTAGAACAATCATCAACAAATTTAAAAGAATAGAAATCATACAAAGTATGTTTTGTGACAATGACGGGATTAAACTAGAAAGATATATGGAAAATGTCCAGATATTTGGAAAGCAACCCACTTCTAAATAACAACAGGTAGAAGAGAAAGTCTCAAAGAAATTTAAAGTACTTTGAACTGAATGAAAATGAAAACACAACATATCAGATTTTGTGGGACATAGCTGACCAATACTGTGATGGAAACTGGTATTATTAAGCATTTAGATTAGAAAAAAATAAAAGATCTCAAATAATCTAAGCTTCCACTTTAAATAACTAGAAAAAGAGAAAATAAATCCAAATCAAGCAGAAAGGTGGAAATAATAAAGAAGAAAAATCAATGAAACTTAGAAAAACAGAGAAAAATCAATGAACCAAAAGTTGGTTCTATGAGAAGATCAACAAAATTGATAAACCTCTAGTCAGACTGATCAAGAAATAGAGAAGACACAAATGACTAATATCAGGAATGAAAGAGGGGTCATCACTACAGATCCCACAGATATTAGAAAGAAAATAAGAGTATACAACTATGAACTCACCTGTTTTTCCCCACTCAAAATCCATATATTGAAGCCCTAATCTTCCATTGGAGGTGGGGCCTTGAAGGAAGTGATTAAGGTTAAATGAGGTCAGAAAAGCAGAGCCCTGATCTATTAGAACAGTTGCCCTTATAAGAAGAGGAAGAGACACCAGGGCTCTCTCTTCACCATGTGTACAGAGGCATTGCAAACCAAGAAGAGAGCTCTCACTGGAAACCAAATCAGTAGTGTTGGGGAAGGTCATCGAGAAGACATGACCACCAGTTGACCTGTGAGGGGGACCCAGGTACTAGGAAGCTCTTCACCGCCCCCCTCCCCACTCTCCTTGGTTGTGGGCTCCACTCATCTTTCCTGCTCCCAGCGGCTGCTCCAAGGACATAGCCTTGGGATATGCGCGATATACATGACTGAGCCTCGTTGAGGCCTCTTCATAGACTTTTAAGAGATGGCCAGTGGGTACTGGATCCACTCATCTTTCCGCCACCTAAGACAAGCCTTTGTATGTAATTTCTCTTGGCTTATTCAAACTGTCACCTACCAACCTGGAGTGGCCGCCTCTTTCTTGGTCTCTCCCTGCCCTCCACAAACAGGGGCCAGTTTCAGATCACACCTGGGAAGCTCCTGAGGAACTTGCAAAACCAACAAGCAGGCACCTGGATCTTGGACTTCCAGCCTCCAAAACTATGAGAAATAAATGTCTGTTGTTTAAGCCCCCAGTATGGGCTTTTGTTGTGGTAGCCCAAGCAGACGGAGACAAATACTATCCCCACAAATCCAATAGTTTAGATGAAATGGACAAATTCCTTGAAAGACACGAACTACCAAATTCACTCAGGAAAACAACTGTTTGGTCCTATTTGTTTTTCAACAATAAAAAACAAAACAAAACAAAAAAACACCTAGGCCCAGATGGTTTCACTGGTAAATTCTACCAATTTAAAAAAATAATAATAATACCGAATCTCTGAAACCTCTGGCAGAAAACTGAAAATAAAATTGAAAATTGACAACTCATTTATAAGTTCAGCATCACCCTGATACAAAAACCAGACATTTCAAGAAAACTACAGACTGATATCCCCCATGAACATAGACACAAACATCCTCAATCAGACATTTACAAGTAGGATCCAGCAATACAAATAGGGCAAAACATCACCGCCAGTGAGGTTTATCCAGGAATTCAAGGCTGCTTCAACATCCAAAAATTGGTCATTGCAATTCACTACCTTAATAAACTAACGAAAAAAATACAGTGACCATCCCCTACATGCAAAAAAGTATCTGACAAAAAAAGTATTTGAAGGGAGCTTAATTACCCTGATAAAGGGCATCTACAGAAATGCCTACACGAGCGTCACACCTAACAATGAAGACCGAGCTCCTCCCTGGATCACAGACCCTGCATCCCCCTTCCCACTCAGCACCACACGTCAGGGCAATAAGATGAAGAAAAGCAATGCCATAATGTTGGGGAAGGAAGAGACAGAGCTCTGCTCACAGACAACATGATTGTACGTAGAGAAAATCCAGGAAAGTTTACTAAGACAAATCTCTTATAATAATTGAGTTCAGCAAGGTCAAAGGGTAAAAGGACAATATACAAAAGTCCAGTGTTTCTGTAGACGAGCCATGAACAATCAGAACACAGATTTTTTAAAAGCAGAACCATTTACAATAGCACCAAAATAAAAATGAAATACTTCAGTATTTCAAGAGGTTTACTATGTGTATAACTCAGGCTCCAAAGAATAGGAGGTGAGAGAAAAAAATTAATAAATAGTAGCGATTTGTCCAAACATAACGAAAACTGTAAACTTACAGATTTAAGAAGATCAATAAATGGCAAGTTTAAATTACAGCAAGGCCACACGTACTCGGATTGCTCATAAGCAGGGATCTACAGAACGATCCTAAATGCCCCCGACAGCCACTGGTGCAGAGAAGCAAGGGCAAGCGTGAGAGCAGACACCTCATCGGCAAAGTGAGAGACGACACACCCCATGCACACGGCTTTCAAAACTGAAGGCTGGAGGTTTTCTCAGACACACAAAAGCTGAAAGAATTGCTCACCAGCTGACCCACACTGTAAGAAATGCGAAAGGGTGTCTTCAGGCCAAAGGAAAATGATACCAGATGGTAACATGGATCCACAAAATGGAATAGGAGGCACAGGAAACAGAACTGCTGGGTATACATCCAAGGTCTGCTCTTACAGTTTGAATGTCTTTAGAAGATAGTTGTTTAAACAACAATGATAACCATGTATCGTGGGGTTTGTAACATATGTAGAGGTCAGGGGTATGGCAAGTGTAGCACCTCGGCCAGGACAGGGGGATGGATGTAAGGTGGAAGGTTCCTGCACGTTCACGAAGTGGTGTAATGGTACTCAAAAGTTGTGCCAAGTACCCATTTATTGCCTCTAGGCTCCAAATCCACCCCTCCTTGGGAGCTCTGCATGAACGCAAGCCTCTCTTCTTTACAGCCCACGGTGTGGTGCCTGCCGGCAGAGGGCCCAGGAGGGACTTGGCAGGAGTAAGAAGCTTCTGATCCCAGGGCTTCAGAGTTTAATTTGTTCCTGCTCACCACCACCAGAGGCCGAGAAACTCAGTGACCTTCTCCACCAACCAGGGGGCTGAACCATACCCTCTCCAAAGAGGCCTCAACCCCAGCTTTGGGGAGGGATCCCCATTTCTAATTGCACTCTTCTGACATGTTCCGCCAGCCCCGGAGTACCCTTCAGAGTCTTCTTTTCACCTTTATGGTCAATCCACTGTGGTAGTTAATTCTTCCTCATAAAAGTCTCTCAACTCAAACCAAAAATTAAGCTAAAAATAGAAAAAGCTGTTTTTTAAGTCCACATATTTCAGAGTTATGAACTAAAAAATGACACATCAGGGATTTGCTCCTACGTAATCTGGGGAGCAGAGTGGAGTCTAAATGAAACTGGATCATTTCATATTGATAGCTGCCCATCTATGCTGGTTGATGAATAAGTTGGGCTCATTATAAAATTCTTTTCACTTTTGTTAAAGATTTGAAATCTTCCATAACAAGTTTTTTTTAAAAAAGCATTAAAAAGAGGCAAATTGTGGCATAAGAATAGACACACTATGATGCCAAGGCCATTCGATGGGGAAAGAAGAATGTCCTCATCAAACGGACAAACGGATGTCCACATGCAAGAGAATGAGATTGTTCCCTGCTTCACACCGTATGAAAAAATTAACCAAAATTAGTTAAAGACCTAAGTGTAAGAGGTAAAATTATAAAACCCTCAAGGAAAACATGGGGCTATATCTTCATGGCCTTAAATTTGGCAACAGATTCTTAGATATGTCACCAAAGGCACAAATAAGAAAATTAAAAAAAAAAAATCAGACTTCATCAAATTTAAGAACCTGTGCTTCAGAGGACACCATCCAGTCACAGAATAGGAGAAAACATTTGCAAATTATGCATCTGATAAGTCTACTATTCAGGACATGTAAAGAATTCTTACAACTCAACAACAACAAAAAGACAAACAGCCCAATTAAAAATGGGCAAAGGACTTGAGCAGACATTTCTCCAAAGAAAATAAACAGTCAACAGACACATGGAAATGCTTCACGTCAGTAATCACTAGGGAAATGTAATCAAACCCACAATGAGAGAGCATTCACACCCACCAGGATGGCCATCAACAAAACAAAGGAAAACGACAAGTGTTGGTGAGGATGTAAAGCTGGGACCTTTGGCGCTGGGACCTGGGACCTGGGACCTGGGACCTGGGACAGTGTGGCAGATCCTCAAAGAGTTAGACACAGAGGCACCCCTGCAATTCCACTTCTGGGTCATGTATGCCCAGGAGAACTGAAAACATACATTCAAACAGAATCTGGCACACAAACATGCATAGCATCATTATTCACAACAGCCAAAAAGGGTAGACAACCCCAAAGCCCGTCAACTGGTGAACAGGTAAACAAAGTGTGGTCTGTGCCCACAGCGGAGTATTTCTCAGCCGTGAGAAGGAACGGGCTCTGATGCACACTGCCACAGGAAGGAGCCTCGAAGACATGCCACATGCAAGAAGGCAGACACCAGAGCTCCCCTGTTGGTTCCATACCTATGAAATGACCAGAAGAGGCAAGTGCATAGACAGAAAGTAGATCAGTGGTTGCCAGGGCCGGGGAGGAAGGAATGGGGAATGGCTGTTTCATGGGCAGAGAGCTTCTGTCTGGGGTGAAGAAAATGTTTTGGAAGTAAGCAGAGGTGGTAGGTGCCCAACATTGGTGATATACTAAATAAATGTACCGAATGGTACATTTTTAAGTGGTTAATTTTAGCTTATGTGAATTTTATCTCAATGAAAAGCACAGAACACAAATGCATATATAAATACAGGTGAGGATTCTGGAGTGGTGAGAAAGGGAGAATAGCAGGGGAGAAGTGGATGGAGCAGACTGAAAATGTCTGAGGGCATTCTGCACAGAGGGAGCAGACAGCGGGCGGTAGCTGCAGGGGCCTGGGGGGTAGAGGCGGGTTTCTGAGCTGACGGGGATGGTGTGAATAATGATGCTATGAGTGTTTGTGTGCCAAATTCTGTCTGAATGTATGTTTTCAGTTCTCCTGGGCACACACCCAGGAGTCAAGAACAGGAGAGTTCAGGAGCATGTGCAGGGATGCGACCTGGGGGGAGCAGGAATCGATGGATGGATGCTGCTGCCTTCTCAGCCTTGTCCTGGGGTGTGGCCACCACACCTGCTCTTCTCTGGGAAGCCAGGTTGGACCCTCAGTGGCTGGAGGCCAGCGTGCAAAGCCATCCCAGGCCTGGCCCCAGCCTGGCCAGGGAAGTTTCCCTGCACCCAGCAACCTACAGTCACCCGTGAGGTCAAAGGTGAAGGAGATCCCGTCCCCAGCACCACCATTCCCCGAATGAGCCCTGAGCCTGGAGCAGGGATGGTGTGGGGTTGGGGGAGGTGACAGAGAAGATGAGGAGGGGGCCAGGGACACTCCTGTGCAGGGTGGCGCTGACCCCCTCACTATCCTTCACCCAAAGCTCTGTTCCTCCAAGCAGGAGCGGGGACAGGACCTAGGCTCCAAGGCATGCCTCACACACTGTCTGCCTGCCCACAAAGCCATGTTCTCCCTTGGTGTCTCCATCTCAGTGCCCAGAACAACCCTAAAAACACAGGTTATGGTAAAAAAAGCACCAAGGGCAGATGAATCCTCTCCAGGTACCCCCCCACAGAGGTGTGTGTGGAAGAGATCAAAGGAGCTGCCCATCAACCCCCAACACACCACCACAGACCTCGTTGAAAAACCACAGTTTGGGGGTCCATCTGTGCTGAGGTTTCTGCCCTGGGAATCCTATATATATATAGGATATATAGGTGGATATTATGGCATTCAGATTACTCCATTTTACTAAATACCTGTTCATTCTCCTCAAAAAATGAAGCCTCCACTGGATTAGACCGAACTCCTTGAAGAAATGCCCCTCAGAGGCAGGACACAGGTCTCTGCCTCAGATGCAGGTGGCAGACACCTTGTTGGGAAGTGGGGGCAGGAGACCCTCGCCACTGGGCTCCTGTGGCCTGTGGCTGGCCTGGGCCAGGGTCTCTCCTGCAACCATGGACTGTGCTGGGGTGGGAGGCAGACAGGGGCCTGGGCACCAGAGGGGAACATGCAGGTGTGAGCTGGGCCCAACAGGGTGGTTTGGGGGCCTCCCATCCCTGCTAAGCACTAAGTTGACTGGGTTTCTCAGAGAAACCTGAGCTTTTATATAAGAATCTTTCTCTAGGGGCTCCTGGGTGGTTCAGCTGGTTAAGCGTCTGGCTCTTGATCTCAGCTCAGGTCTTGATCTCAGGATCAAGATCCCAGGATCACGCAGCTCCACGCTGGGCTTAGAGCATCTTGCCACGGGCACGCGCTGCTGTGGGAGCATACCAGGACTCTGAGTCCAAACTCCAGCAGTTACCACCTCAAAGTCCTTATGCGTAAACGAGGTGAGTGGCAGCCACGGGCTGCTGGAGGGCTGCAGGAGATGACGCAGCTTCCCACGTCAGGGCTGCACTGCATGCCAGCCACTCACCATGAGGGGGTACAGTCTGCACGTCACCACGGGGTCTCCTCCTAATGCCTGGTGCTAGGACCGCCACCGTGGTGGGACCCCGTCCCAGGAGCCTGCAGAAGCCAGGCATTATCCCTAATGGCGGACCCTGGGTGGAGGTTGTCCAGGCTTAAGGGCCCGCCTCTACCAGAGACCCCCTGGAGAGCGTCCATGCTGAGTCAGCTGCTGACCAGGCCAGAAATCCAGGTCCACAACTTTCAAGGACCCAGAGCTTGGGGACAGATGTCCCAGGCACACACTCAAGCCCTGAGCCCCTCAAGGACCAGCTGTGGCTGGTCAAACAGAGGCCATGTGTAAGTCTAGGGGCCACCCACCCCCCACGCTATGATGATGCCTGGGGCAGCCAAAGCTGAGGGCCCGTTGGACACTTCCGAAGAGGGAAGATGCGCCCAGCACCAACCCCTGGAAAGAGACAGACGGAAGGGCCCACGAAAGAGTTGACTCTGACGCTGACCAGTCGCCTGCCCCCGTGAGCTGCCCCTTCCCTAGTGGGAGTCACCGTGGGAACACCGGGGTCGGCAAGTCACTGAGGGTCTGTGCCACTCACAGAGTAGCCACGATCTGGGATTTGGGGCCATTCAAATTAAGACTTCTGTGGGGGAAACAAACACACACAAAACTGTCTTGGTGCCGCTAACTGAAACCGAGCGAATTCCTGGAACACGGGCCCTTCCGCCCTTCCCAAGTGTGAGAACCAAGCCTGGGGCTCCCTGCCCGGAAGGAGGGCGCCAGGCTGTGCCGCCCAAGCTCCGGGGCCCCAGCTCCGCACTCCTCCACCGGCTGCCCTGGGAAGGCTCGGGGGCCAGGGCAAAGCCCTCGCCGGCATCCGCCCAAGAGCCTCTGAAAGAAACGGGACCTAGAACAAAATTAGCCCAACTGCCCCAAGGCGGGGGGTCGCAGGCAGCAGCTTGGGGAGAAGGGAGAAGCCGAGGGGCCATGAGCAGTGCGAGTGGACGGGCTTCCCTCAAAGACCCTGCTTTTGCTTCTAGGCGAGAAACCACCCGCCGGACCCCAGGGCCTTGCGTCGCGGTGGGTGGGAGGAGGGCTCCGCACGAGGGTCCCGATGGCGGAGCGGGGGGGCGGAGCGCGCCCGGGGCACTTACCCGGGGCGGCGGGGCGCGGAGGCTCAGGCGCACCCGCGGGAGGAGCCCGCCCGGGCAGGCAGCTGTGGCGGCGCGGCTGCCGGCGCTCGCATCTCGGGGGCCCGCGGCGGCCGTGGCCGCGGAACGACGGCCCCACCCCGGCACGCGAGCCCGCCCCGCCCCGGGGCCGACCGGACGCGCGAGGCGGCAGGGGGCGCGCGCGCGCATCCCCGCCCCGGCCCGCGCCGCACCGCCCTCCCGGGTCCGCGTGCGCCACGGCGGGGTCGCGCGGTGCGCCCGTCGCGTCCCCGAGGTCTCTCCAAGAGGGTGTCCGCTCGGGGTGCCGTATGGCCCTCGAGGCCCCTGTGCTCCGCGCAGGAGCCCCAGGCCCTCTATCCCTCGCGCCCAGGCACGCGCCCCGCGCACCTGCCCGCGCGGTGCAGGGAAGCGGGCCCAGGCTCCCCTCGCCCCGGGGTCCCCCGGTCCGATCCAGTAGGTGATGTGAGGATAGCGTCTCCCGCCCCGCCTGCTCCAGTGGGGTTGCTGCGGGAATCAAAAGGAGCAAAAGGTTTTACAGACTCTTGAAATACGAATATAACACCTTGACCCTGAGCTTCCCAGGAACGGCCCGGTCCTGGACCTCTCAGGGTCCACCAGACCCGTGCGCGCGACCGAAGACGCCCTGCTCCGCCGACCCGCGCGCCTGAGGCGCGGTCTTCTCTCGCGCTCTCCTCCCTGGACCTCTGGAGGCCGCTCCTTTCTCCTCTTCCACGCTGAGGGTCTTTGCGCCCCTCCCCTACTCCACCAGGCGTCCTGACTTGGAACCACCCCTACACCCGGAGAGCTTGGCCTCACAACCTGAGGTCTCTGCCCAACGTCTGAGGGGCCCCGAGCGACCCCGGCCTGCTCCAGCGCCGCAGCCCTCACCCGGGCCGCCATGGGGTCGCCCGACCCCCACCCCACGTCCAGGCCCTGGGTGGTTTCCAGGATCAGCCCCTCATCCAAGCCCCACCGTGCATCCCCACGGCTAGTCCTGTAGGGGCTCCCACGCCCGCCCCCACAATCACAGCCAAGGGTATTGCTCCAGGCCCCCACCAGGCTCTGAACAAAATCCTGTCTCCCCAGAAGCTCCCAATATCTTTCCCTTCCTGGACTCACCGATGTGCTCTGAAGGAGCAAGCATGTGTGCCTCAGGACCTTTGCACTCGCCGTCCCCTAAGGGAAATGCTCTTCTCCGGATACTCACAGGGGAGCAACCTGTTCTGGTGTCCTCAGTGAGGAGACCCACTCCAAACCAAGGCCACTGCTGTCCATCTCCTCTGCCTGCTCTGTCTTTCCTGGTGCACGTTGCACCTGAAATTACGGCAGGGTAACCTGTAGACTCCCCAGGTCTGTTCCCCTCTATCCAGGAAGAACACCGTGCCTACCGCAGAGCAGGCGCTCAAAAATGTTGACTGAGTAAATGGTTTCATATTATTTTTTTAAATGGGGGGCCAAATTATATTATTATTTTAAAATTTGATTACAACCAATTTTGTTGGCATTAAAATTAGAGGTATTGTAAATTTGAATGGATAAACCAAAAACCAGAAATTAAGTTTGGTAAAATGGGAATGGGAGCTTTCCAGTAATTACAGATTAGAAAGCAGAAATCAACTTAGAGAAACACAGACAAACCCCATGTTTACAATGATTGTGCCACAGATTTAAACTTCAGTAGTGCATTAGTAAACTGTTCACATTTAGATCTTCACCTCGAGATTAGATAGCTGTTTAAAAAAATCCCAGTACCTTGTGCAAATAAATCGGTCTTCCATGTGCCTTAGCACACTTAAAATTTCTCCACTGTATGTATACAAAACACCTACCATTTGGTAGGGCAAAATACATACTTTCATAACAAAACTATAATGTACCTCTCAAGTATGAACAATATACACCTAATACATGGTATACGGTATTTTTTACTTGGAGCAACTTGGAGCTATATTGCAATGTATTGTATGTTTTAGGTAGCTAAAATCAGTAGTTGCATCTTGATCAACTTTTGTAATGTACTTTATGCACAGAAAAGGTTTGGGTGAATAACTGAGGTTATAGGTGAACTTTAATTTCTTTGTACTTTAAAAAAATTTTTTAAAGATTTTATTTACTTATTTGAGAGAGCGAGCGAGCATGAGCAGGGGTGGGGGTGGGAGAGAGGGACAAAGCGGGAGGGACAAGCAGACTCCCCGCTGAGGAGGGAGCCCCATGAGGGGCTCCATCCCAGGACCCTGAGGTCATGACCTGAGCCGAAGGCAGACACTTAACAGACTGAGCCACCCAGGCGCCCCTTCAATTAATGTTTAAAATTTCTGCAATTCCTGCACATATTTGCAAAAAGCATGTAGCATTTTTGTACTTTTTTTGGTAATTCTTTTGGTTGTTAAATAAAATAAGTAAGCACGTGTATGATTTCCAGGGAGGGGGACACATTTTGCAGAGGTAAGGTGGGGGGACCCTGGGACCCGGGAATGTGGGCGGGACACCTGTTGGGTCCCCCCACCCCAGGTCTGGAGCTCTTCAGTAAGAGCTTGCACTTCCCCTCATGGGAAGACAGAACCTCCGCACCCAGGGCCCCCCTCACTGGGGCAGAAGAAAACCAGGGTCCAGCTTCCCCTCCTTCCCTGAAACTGCCCTTGATGGCCCAAGTCACCCACCTCCCAAGCAGCCCATGCTTGTGAAGACCATCCAGGCTCCGCCAGCGACCAGGAACTTTCATCGGCCTGGTACCCGGCTACAGCCCCATAGCTGATCCACGATGGGGGCAGAAAGGCGGGGGGTGGAGAAGAGAGCTAATTTACCACAGTTTATTTCCTGACATATTTACTGTAATTTATTTCCTTTCTTCTACAGTCTCTCCCCACCCCCACCCCCAGCCCAGCCAGCCCCAGCTAAACCTGACTCATTTGCTTGGTTTTCTTTGAAACTACTGCTGTCCTCCACATCCTTTAGCAGCTCTGAAAATGAGCCTTCCGCAGGGTTCCACAAGTGAGGTCGCACCCCACACGGCCAGACCTGCCACTGCCCGTTCATCCCAGCTTCCCTGAACCCATCCTCCTGCTAGTTCTGTGTCCCGAATCCCGGCCCTTCCTCTTGGTTTTCTTCCTCATTTCCTGGCATGTATCCTCCAGGTGCTTCCTAGTTAGAGGAATGCGGGAGGAAAATGTCCTGAAATCTTCGTATGCCTCTACAGCCGAGGTGGACACAACCTGCCCCCCACACGTCTGGGGTGTGTCTCCTGCTGCACGGCTAGCCCCTCCCTGAGTCTCAGGAGCACCTGTCTCCTCGGGCAGGGGGAGGGTCTCCTTCTCCCTGGGCGCTTCTCCTCAGCATAGCCTTGTCCATCTGCAGTGTCCTCTCACACTAGCCCTGCCTCCTTTAGTTCTGGAAAATGCCCCCCCCTTTTGAAATTTTCTTCCCTAGAGTTTTCTCTGTTCTTTAGCTTTTCCCCTTCCAGATATTCTATGTTTAATTTCCCAGAATTATTTCTCATTCTGTATTCTTAGAGAATTGGGTCTTTTTTAAACATATGCAGTATCCTTGGTCATCTCTGAGACACGGGCTGTAAATCATCTGGGTTCTGAGATGTTTCCTCTGGTTCCTGATTTGCTATTTTACAAACGTCAGGTGAACTTGGCTGCACCTCATCCAAGACTGAGGCACTGCCCTGAACGGACCTGCTCTCGGGTGGTGGGTTTCTCTGACTTCCTGCCCGGCAGTGGAGGGGCCTGCCCTATAGGAAGCCTTCCCTTGTCCCCCTGCCCATGCCCTCCTGCACCACCCTGCTCTCTGCAGGAACTGGCAGCTTCTCCCTGGAACTTGGGGCCAGATATCTCCTGTGCCACAAGACCCTGAAGCTTTGTTTCCCTCTCTGGTTCTTTGTATTGTTTGAAGGCAATTTCAAGAGGAACCTTGCTATCTGAAAACCCTCTGAATTGTGAGCAGCTAGTTTGATCCTTTCTTAACGTGAGGCCCAGTCTGGCTGGCCTGGAGTGTCATCTGGTGGGAAGGCCGGACAGGTCCGATGTGCCCTCTGTGCTCCCCCACGTCCCTGCATGAACAGGGTGAGGTCCAGGGTGCCCTCCATCCGAACTGAAGCCTAACCACCACTTATCATGTGACCTTTTGCCCTCTATCGGTCTTCATTTTCTTACCCATAAAACAGAGAACTACAGACAAATGGAACAGAGAGCCCAGAAATTAACCCTCATGTATATGGCTAATGATGTTTGACAAGGGTGCCAAGACCATTCAGTGGGGAAAGGACAGTCTTCCCAGCAAATGGCGGTGGGAAAAATGGATATGCTCATGAAAGACAATAACGTTGAACCCTTACCATACACAAAATTCAAAATAGATCCAAGACCTGAAATGAGACAAAACACGCTGAGAAGAAAACACAAGGGAAAAGCCTCATGACATTGACATTTCTCCAAAGACGACATATGAATGGCCAATAGCACACGAAAAGGTGCCCCACATCACTCGTCGTCAGGGAAATGCAAGCCAAAACCACAACGAGATCCCACCTCACATCCATGAGGATGACTATTCCCCAACAGTAATGGCCACTGCAAGGATGTGGAGAAATTAGCACTGTTGGTAGGAATGTAAACTGCTGCAGCTGCTGTAAACTGAGCAGAACCACCGTGTAAGCCACGAGTCTGGTAGGCAAGCAGACCTCTGACGGAGAACTTCAAGCACTGACTTGAAGAGACAGTCGTGCATCCATGTCCACAGCAGCATTATTCAACCCCAAAAGGGGGAAACAAACCAGTGTCCACGGGTGAGCAAAATGTGGTGTATCCACACAGTGGAGTCATTACTCAGCCTAGAAAGGAAGGAACTCCCGACACTTGCTACAACACAGATGACCCTTGAAGACAATCATAGGAAGACGAATACTGTGCCCCCACTGATATGAGGTCCCTAGAGGAGCCAATCCACAGAGGTGAAGTAGGACGGTGGACACCAGGCGCCGGGCGTTAGTGTTTCATGGGGACAGAGTTTCCGTCGGGGAGGATGAGAAAGTCCTGGAGATGGGGGGGGGGGTGGCTGCACAGCACTGTGAATGTGCTTCAGGCCACTGAACTGCACTCTTAGAACCGGTCGAAACGGTGCATTTTATGCTGTATGTATTTTAACACATACACACACAAGAGGGAAGAATCCCCACCTTTACCATTTATTCACCAGGTATATGCGGTCCAGCTCCAGAGGCAGACATGGGCCAGATTCCTAGCCTCTAGTCTCGTGGGGTCAGACATTGATCAAATAATCACATACACACTCACACTCAGTGGGCACCCATGCCTACATACTCTGTTCTTAAATGCTATGGAGAAGTGCCATGAACAGCAGGCTGCTCCTGGACCCACCTCTGTTGGGTGGTGTGCGGGTGAGGGGTGAGCAGGGCAGCCCCTCCTCCTGAGGGATTCGGGTGATGGAAGGAGGACCCATGGAGACGGGGCTCAGCCACACAGCAGGGACAGCGCATCTGACACTGCTCCGCATGCAGCCCCTTCCCTCCCCTCGTGAGGGTAACAGCCTCCATCTCTGCCCACCCAGCAGAGACCGCCCTCTCTCTGCCCCCAGACCCCCACCTGCTCTCCTCCTCAACCAGGCTCATCTGGCCTGAGACAGGTGGCCCTCCTAGCTGACTAGGTTGACTTTAGTGGCGACCACAGCTATGACCACGGTCAGGCCTTCCTGACTATTCTGGGATTATCTTCTTCATGAAGAACCCAAGGGCTAAAGCTGGGTGAGAACTCCAGGTGTCTTGAGCAAGTTCTTCATCTTCCTGTAAGCCAAATTAAGAGCTGGGTCATCAACACACCATTCAAATAGCGAGAGGGAGTGCGTGAGAGCAGGTGACCAGGGGTCCAGGGATGGGGACAGGGAATGAGGACCACGGAATGAGGGATGAGGCATGGGGGAGTGGGGGTGAAGGAGGAGGAACAGGGCACATGGGTACTGTGGGCTGCTGGGGCAGCTGGCCCAGCCTCCCTTACTGAGGTGCTCTGCCTGCCCCATCCCAAAAACCTGTGTCTAAGGGGACCTGGGGCACAGCTTGAGCAAAGTAATAAATGAAAAGCTACCCAAGTCAATCTTTGCTCGCAACTTTCCCGTTGTTGCTGCCCTCAGACTGTAAGCCCCACCTGCTCTGGTTTCTCTCTTGCTTCTGTTAATTCCATCCTGCTGTGTCCTTGGGGTCATGCTCTGGATGAGGCACCCAGGGCAGGTGTCCCTCCATGGTGTGACTGCCCCCGTGTGGCCGAATGAGAGCTCTTGCGGCTGCATTTGGCTCCCTGCGCAAGCATCCATGTGGGTGCAGCCTGTCCAAGGGAGTGCGTCCTTATGTTTTTGCACACTCTGCGTAGGCAGCCTGGGCAGGGCTGGGACTCAGGAAGTTTTGCTCCTGGCCCTTCAAGTAGCCTGGGCTCCCCAGTGGACCCCCCAACCTCTTAAGCCCACCTGCCTTCTGGGCCTTCAAGACACAGCCATGTACCCACCCCTGCAAGACACCACAGCCCTGACTGGCCGGCCAAGACCCCACTGACCACCATCTCCCAAACTGCGCCTCCATTGACCAAACCCTTGGCTCTCACTGCGAGAGTTGGTGCCACACACCCGAGTGTACCTGTACCACATACCTGTGTATCTGTATCACACACCTGAGTGTACCTGTAGCACACACCTGAGTGTACC